>NW_027185797.1:34836282-34853200 GCF_028583685.1 Petaurus breviceps papuanus
TCTATCTATCTATCTATCTATCTATCTATCTATCTATCTATCTATCTCTGTGTGTATGTATATGTATATATGTGCCAATGCTTATATGTGTATATATGCATAAAACAGTATTCTGCAGTCTCAGTTTCTTCCTCTGAGAAATGAGGAGATTGGACTAGATGGCCATGACCATTGATGTCCTTCCATGATCTAGATCTGTGATCTTATGTGTTCTGTGTCTGTCTATATCTACATCTATCTATGTTTCCAACTTATTCAATGTCATATATATGAAAAAAAAGTGTGGAAAAACCTAGATTAAAATGGCACAGGAGGAAAGGGGGCACTTACTTTGGTGGAGGGCTGGTCCATACCAGGGATACCATCCATCCAACCAATGATATCAAATCAAACTGTATCAAGTGTTTATTTCTAGAGGCAGCAGTGTGAGCATTTGCAAAAATTAATAGCAAAAGACCAATAAATGTATTATGGCTGTTGTTGTTATAGCTATGCCTAAAATGAAGGACCTGTAGTTTCCTTTGTGGGGGATTTGTAATATAAGAACTTCCTCCACCACCAATGTAGATAACTACCCACCTATAATTTAGCAGATAACTTCTAGGGAATTACATGAGACACATAGAGATTTACTGACTTGACCGGAGCCATACAGTTCTTCCCAGAGGTTGGAGTCCAGGTTCTACTGACTTCAGCTCCAGCACCCTCTATTGTAAATTATAGATTAGATAGATAGATAGATAGATAGATAGATAGATAGATAGATAGATAGATAGAGATAGACAGATAGACAGTTAGATTGATAGACAGATAGATAGATGATAGACAGATACATAGATACCTAGAAAAATAGGTAGAGATCTCTATATAAATATGCATATAGATCTATTCATATATGTTTGTCTACTATATATATAAATATAGTATGTTTGTAGCATATGTATATATAATATTTTGTAGCATATAAAATATGCCAATATTTGTAATATATGTATGTATGAGTGTGTGTATGTACATATACAAATATGTAAACCTAGGTAGAATGGATAGAAAGGTGTTATTTCGCTGGGACATGCCAACATTATTACAGAAATACTGCTGACCCAGTGAAAAGTTTGTAGCAGAGAAGTAGGGGTGAGAGAGAAAGATTGTAATGAAAACATCAAGTGTTTACCCTCTGTTAGAACTACCATACAGGCAAATTCCATCCCCACCCCCTACCCTGCACCCTGATCAAGCTCTAGCCTGTGGCTCTCTAGCAATTTATACATCTCCATAATAACTAGAATTAGGGCCCATGGCTACACACATAACAACAGCAGGCTGGGATCCACAATTATTAGCAGGGGATAGGCTCTCTCCTGTGGTTGCTATGCCCACACCAGCAACTCCTCAGGAATTTGTAAATAACTCCCCAAAAGGGACTGGTGCAAAAATCCCAACCACGGCCCATATCTGACTAAGAGGAACGACCACATTCTGGAATGAAGGGTAGAAGATGGCCAACAGAGATTTCATGGAAATCCATGAAAGAACACTATGGTCACTGGAAAGTACGATGTTTAGTGGCTTCTTCATTACACTGGGCAGTGCAGAAGTATACCTTAATTGCTAAAGAATCAGTCTTTTGCTCCTTTACATTTAAATATACAGTGAGACTTAGAATTCCCTTGACAAATAATTCATGGCAAATCCATCTCAAGAGATTCTAAAGCTCTATAACTAAGTAATGATTCATAACTTCAAATCATTGAATGGGATTGTATCTTAAGAATTAAAAGGTCTGCCAAAGGCGAATCAGGAGGCATGTGGTAGATATGAGCAGGCTGTTCCACATTACAGACAGCAAAGTGTGAAAGAGAAGGGAGGAAAAAGAACAGCAGAAGAATGAATGACTAGAAAAAGCATTGAAGCCAGTCACATCGTGCAAGAGAGGGATGACCAATGGCCAGGCCATGTGTTCCATTAGTATCCAGTCATTGTGAAGAAAACACAAGAAAAGTCTGACACTGGATGGATCATCTGATATGAGCTTTTGGGAGAACATATATGATTGTCACATGGAATGGCAAGATTTGCATGAGCTGCCAATTCTAGTGGGAGAAAGCGGTCACAAAATGATGACAGATTCAGTGGATTATTGGGGCACAAGTCCATGTGGCATCTCTTTATAGTTCATGTGAATTTAATTCAGCAAACATTGATTATATGCCTACAATGTGTACAACACTGTGCAGTGGAGATGCGAACACAAAGCCAAGAGTCCCTTGCCCTCAGCTGGCTTATGTTTCATTTCTAGCTCCTTTTCTACCTACAGGATCTCTTAGCTATCTCTATACTTTAGTTCCTTTTGCTTCATGCAGCAATTACTCTGCTCCTTCCTCAGACTATTTTGTATCCATAGGATCATAAGATTATCCACTGAGAGCTGGAATGGACCTGATTAGTCATTGCTCCCAAGCCCCTCATTTTACAGATGAAGAGACAGACTGTGGCTCAGAGAGTTTTTTGAGGGAGTTGGTGGTGCAGTGGATAGAAAACTGGACCTGGAGTTAGTAAGACCTGAGTTCAAATTTAACCTCAGACACTAAATCGCTGTGTGATGCTGGCTAGCCACTTAATCCATTTGCCTCAGTTTCCTCAACTGTAAAATTAGGATAATAATAGCACCTACCCACAGGGTTACTGTGAGAATTAAGTGAGATAGCACTTGTAAAAAGCTTAGCAACGTCTGTACTATGCGGCTGTGGTAGCATCAGAGATTAGGATGAATCAGGCCCAAGGTTACCCCCAAGTAACAGGTTTTTGAGTCTTCCATCACTGGTGCGGTTTTTGTTTGTTCCTTTGTTTTTCACTGTGACCACTCCAAGAATGGCATGGTGTTCAGGCAACTCCCGCAAGGGTTGCATCTTTGGTACTCGGCCCTTTCCCCTTCGCTTTGGTCTTGTTGTCCACGTGTATGGTATTGGACTCCTCCTTCAAAATGTCTTCAACACAAAACAGACTTGATAATTTTGTATTCAAAATCAACCAATTAAGTATTTATTTGGTAACTGCTATATGCAGGCAAGGAGATAAAGACAACAAAAATCAAACAGTACCTACATTCGTGGAACTTACATTCTAATGAGGCAGACATGTGCCTATAACATGAATATACAGAAAAATGTGGCCAGAATGAATACAAAGAAGTTAAATGCCTGGGAGGCATGGATGGAAGGCACTTGTAATTGGGAAGAGGAGAAAGTAAATTTTTATATGAAGATTGGGCTGCATTTTCAAGGAAAGAATGGGACTCTATGGGGGTGGTGGCTTCCAGGTATGAGGGATGGTCAGTTCATCATGAAGATGGCAGATCGAATGTTCTCCACAAGAACCAAAAAAAAAAAGCCCAGATTTACTGAATCACAGAGTCCAGGAGGAATAATATAGAACAAGACTGGAAAGATACGTTGGGACAAGGTTGTAAAGGGTTTGAAGAGAAAAATAGAGGAGTTGATATTTTATCCCTGAGGCAATAGGGAGAAACTGGGATTGATTGGGGAGAGTGATATGACCAGATTGTGTTTTAAGAAAACTGCTTTTGTAACATTGTAAGGAATGAATTGCAGTGGAAGAAACTTGATCCAGAGAGATTAATTAGGAGGGCTGGACCAATAGTCTAGGCAACAAGTGATGGGGTCCTGAACTAAGAGGGTGGCTATGTGATGTTGTGAAGGTAGAACTGGCAAGATTTGGCTATTGATTGGATATGGGGAGTGCAGGAGAGTAAGGAGTTAATGACACTGCTCTTGTACTCTCATGAACCTGGAAGAATGGTGATGCCATCAACAGAATCAGAGAAGTTTGGCAAACTGAAAAGTGTGGAATATCAAATGCCTATACTATGATGTCTACAAGTTATATTCAGGCACGTTAGAGACAAAGCTTCTTTAGGAAAATGAGAACAGCTGATTTTCATAACAATTTAATAAGCATTTGTATTATAAGAAAGGTATATTATTCTGAACCAAAGCAGAAGAAATGTTATGTCTAAGATGAAAGGGATCTCTTTCCTTTTTTCTAGGTCTGTAGGTATATGCTCTCTATTCTCCCTAAATTGAAGCCTAGAGATGGTAAGGAGCATATAAAAGGGACTCATTCCCTTACTGAAAACTTGCATCAGAATAACATCAATGGGATGAACCCAAGGTGAAACCAGAAATACACATTCCAAGTAGACGGGGCCAAATAGCTTTGGGGTATGGTGGTTTGCTTTCCCTCCCTTTGCTTCTTCCTGTTCTCGAACTCTTTTTCTGCCACATGAAATTCTCTTTCCCAAATTGATTTTTTGTGGTAAATGTGAGGTAAGCATTGGTTCTCTACTTGCAAATTTCCTTACATTTATATTTTAGCTTTCATGGAATCAATAATAAATTCAGTCTCTTTATTCCCAACCCAAACAGCCACGGTTACTGTATAAAACATCTATTATTTTCATGGAGGAGAGTAGAGGACCAAGCTTCCACCAATTCCATTATCTTACTCCTTTTTTTTTTCTTATCTAGCATCCAATTGAGTAGAAAATATGTTAAGACTTTCTATGTTTGGTTCTCATTTCTGCCACCTAATGGAGGCACCAAGGTAAAAAGGAAATATTCTTGTGCCCAAATAGCTTACATTCATTTGGAGAGAATGGCATGTACCCAGGCAAGGAAACACACAAATCATACCCCTTCCTCCAAAAATGAAGTGATTTTGGGGCAGGAGTGGAAACACTAAACAATTGGGGGGGGGGCAGGAAAATCCCTTGAAGGAAATAACACTTGAGAGGACTTTAGAAGTAAGCTCAGTATTCTAAGAGTTGGAGGTCAGGGGGTTTCCAGGTTCTAGAAGGGCAAAAAGCTGATCCCCTGTCTCTGCACCCACCAGATGCTCTGGGTAGAATGTGTTAATCTCTGTTAAACTCCCTGGACACTCCTGGAAATACATGGGGCTCATTGAGGAAGGCCTGGATTTTGAGATTATAAAGAACTCCCTTATTGGCTTTTATGCATGAAGAGCCACTCATGGTATAGGTTTTAAAGGACTATTTCTACTGTTGTTCCCATCTTCCTTTGTTTGAATATGTGACTTAAGATTCCAGTGACTTTCCTTTGGATTTCCCACATAGAGTTGGGGTGGAAATAAGATTTATTCCTCTCCCCAACTTAGGCAATTGATTGAACATACAGCAATCACACATGCTGCCTTGGGGAGTATGTGAATAGTTATCTAGTCTCTGGATACCTCTTCTTCTTTCTGATTATTTCCCTGAGCATAAGTGCCTGAAGAGGCACCATGAAAGACAAACATTTTTTTTGAATGGCTTCATTGGGAAATGGAAGTTCCTGGACTCCTCAGTTAGTGCTTCCTGCACTATGGGAGGTGATCCTAAAACTAATACAGCACTTCTAATAGGAGAAAATAATTTAACAGGAGGATAAGTTCAAGCTCTCACTTTACTTACCAGCAGACATGAAACTTGATGGAATTGTTTGGACAGTACCAAGTCAAGCTGAAGGAGAAATGGCTATTCAGTGCTCCTGCAAAGTCTGTGATGTTTTCAGTACCAGCTTCCCAGAAATGTAGAAAAGGTGGCATGTGTTGCTTTATTATTTTTAAATTACTACCAATTTTAGTTTATGAGTATTTGGACATTCCTTTTTTGTGGAGGAGATGAATAGTTGTCCTAATTTTACCTTGCCTACATTGTTCATTAAGCAACTTTTAAAGATTTTTAGGAGACCTTAGACATCACCCAAACCCAGAGTTTTTTAAGTGGTATTCCCCAAGGGTCTGGGGTGAGGGTATAAAGAGACAAAGATAATGAGAGAAGGCTTGACTCCTTTTGTAAAAGACTAGACTCCTGTAGGACTGAACCAGACCATAAACATACATAGAAATTGGGTTCTTTGGTGAGAAAGGACACCCCAAAACCCTGGCCTATGAACAGTTCTGTTAAACATGCATGGAGGGCAGCCAGTGTAAATGTCTGGAGGTAGGAAATTGCATTTTGTGTATGGGAATAGCAGATAGGCCACTTTGGTAGGAAGCACATTTTTTGTCCAAGTTGTTTTGCTAGTTTCTATTCTTTCCCAACTCCAATAATTTTAGGGGAGATAGGTATGTTATATTCTGCCTAATTCCTCTTGGACTTTCTTCTCTGGCTGCTGGATCTACCGGAGTGTATACTCCATAGCTCTATAATACCTGTTTTTGTTGTTTTAGTTGCAATAGATGATTGCCAACGGCGGCTCAGTGAACAGACGGCTATACTTGGCATCAGGAAAAATTAAGTTCATATGCCACCTCTTCCTGTTAGTCCCTACCTCTCAGAAGGGTAATTCCTAAGGGAACGCACATAAGGTCCTTTGCAAATTCAAAAATCTGTGGGTTAGGTTCTGTTGCTATTATTTATCAGAAATGCTTTCAGTGACTTCTTTAAGCATTGGCTAACGGAAGAAGCTAAATCCTTGATGTACCTGGTGCAAAAGAAAACAAAAATGGCCTAAGGCACTCATGACACCACGTCACTGTTTCATTTAATCCTTCATTGCCATTATCTGAACCCTACAATGAGTGACAAAGAACCAGTTCATATGGACACTCAGATACCAAGACAAGTGTGATGAAAGGAAGACAAGTTGACCAGGCTAGCCCAGAAGGGCCTGCATATTGTCACAGATAATACCAGCCCACTCATTACTATTCTCTTCTTTGAAGGATCTTAGTCCCTGGACAATATCCCTCTGATAACTGCCACCGGAAGAAGTCTCCTGATTGGTTTATCTAGAACATAGGTTCTTATCTTCTTTGAGAAACATAGTACTTCATATTTTAGCTCCTTTCCACTGCCCTAATTGTCAGGTATAAGGAAACTGAGAGGGACACACACAATCCACGGGAGCCAGGCGACTGCGACAGTGAAGGAAGCTTTTGCATTTCCATTCGTTCATTTTCCTCCAAATCTTCTCTACCTGATGAGTGAAGATGTTGGCAGCATCTCACATCATTTTCTCTCCTATATCCTTTGACAAGATTCCTAGGCTAAAAGGGAGAAATGACTAATCTCTTCATAAGGGTAACATAAAGCAAGTGTCCTACCGAATGTGCTCATGCATTTTTCTTTGAATCATTTTGTGTCACTTTCTATACATCCACAAGCTCTCAGTGGGATCTTTGAATTGTCATTTAGTAGCTATGAGAGGAAAAAAAACCTGATGTCTTCTCCAAGTCTCACTAGATCTTTCTTTACTAGACTGATGAGCGCTGTATTTGGGGCTGGGCAAATTCCACTTCAGTCCATTGAACACAAGGAGTGAGGTCCAGTGAAAAGATATTTCTTTCCTCATCCTGAATCACATTATTCTTATTTTGTATATATTTTCTCTTTTGTTGTGGTGGTGGTGGTGGCTCAGTTGTTTAGAAATGTTTGACCCTTTGTCACCCCATTTGAGGTTTTCTTGGCAAAAATCCTGGAGTGGCCCACCATTTCTGAGTGACTGAGGCAAATAGACTTAAGGGAATTGCCCAGGCTCACACAGTTGGTATGTGTCTGAGGTAAGGTTTGAACTCAGGAAGATGAGCCTTCCTGACTTATGGCCCAGCACTCTATCCACAGCAGTGTCTCCTTGTTTTCTATTTACATAACTATGTATACAACATCTGCTGAGTGAAACCTTTTCTGGTTCCTAAATGCTAGTGAGAGCCCTTTTCCTTTTGAGTTAATTATTCCATATATACTTATATTTATTCACATTATATAGTTATGTTGCCCCCCCACCCCGCCATTAATTTTCTTCCAAATCGGAATTCTCTCATTGTTTGTACTCCCAGGCAGAGGGCCTGGGACATAATAAACAAAATAAATACTTGACCGATTCGCTGATTAATTGATGTTGTTTTCCCCCAATAGGATGGGAAAGACAAGATAATTCTTTAAGAAAATTAGAGATATCAAGGGAAAGTTTCATGCATAAATGGACAGGATGAAAGAAAAAATGATAGGGAATTAAAAGAAGCAGAAGAGATTAAGAAAAGGTGGCAAGAATAAACAAGAGAACTATATAAGAAATATCTTAATATCACTGTTAAGCATGATGGTGTGGTTACTGATCCCGAACAAGACATACTAGAGAATGAAGTCAAGTGGACATTAGGAAGCATTGCTAACAAGGCTAGTGGAGGTGATGGAATTCCAGCTGATCCATTTAAAAAGCTAAATAATAATTCTGTTAAAGTGTTGTACTTAATATGTCAGCAAATTTGGACAACACTACAGTGGCCACTAGATTGGGGAAAAAAAAATCAGTTTATGTCTGAATCCTAAAGAAGGGCAATTGTTAAGGAACATTTAAATTACCAAACAATTGTGTTAATTTCATAGGCAGAAAGGTTATACTTAAGATTCTGCAAGCTAGGCTTCAGTAATATATAAGATGACAATTACTGAAGAGAAGACAGGTTTTCAAAGAGGCAGAGGAAATAGAGACCAAATTGCCAACATTTGCTCTATAATGGTTTCTCCAAGGGAGTTTTGGGGCGGGGGGGGAGGGGGATTGACTTCTGCTTCATTGACTACACTAAGTCCTTTGATTATGTGGATCACCAAAAAACATGTCATAAGTCCTCAAAAAGACTTGAAGACCAAATCATCTCACTTATCTACTGAGAAACTTATATGCAGTCCAAGAAGCAACAGTTAGAACTGAACATGGAACAATTGATTGGTTTAAGATTTTGAAAGGCATATGATGAAGCGGTATATTGTCACCATACTTACTTAACTTTTATGCAGAGTATGTTATGCAAAATTCCAGACTGGATGAATCAAAAGCTGAAGTTAAGTTTGTCATGAGAAGTATCAACAGTCTCTGATATACAGATGATGGCAGAAAATGAAGAGGAATTAAGAAGCATTTTGATGAGGGTGAAAGAGGAGAGTGTAAAAGCTGGCTTAATATTAAAAAAACAGATCTTGGCAACTCTCCCATCACTTTCTGGCAAATAGAGGGAGAAGAAATTGAAGCAGTGTCAGATTATATATTCTTGGGCTCAAAAATTGCTACAGAGGGAGACTGCAGTCATGAAATTAAAAAAAAAATCTTGCTCCTTGGAAGTAAAACTATAGCAAATCTAGATAGCAAAGTAAAAAGCAGGACCATTATCTTACTCACAAAGGTCAGTATAGCCAATACCATGCTTTTTCCAGTAGTAATATATAGCTGTGAGAGTTGGACTATAAGGAAAGCTGAGTTTCACACAATCAACACTTTTGAATTGTGGTGCCAAAGAAGACTTTTGGAAGTCCTTTGGGGAACAGGGAGATCAAACCAGTCCATACTCAAAGTGATTAATTTAGGTTATTGATTGGAAGATAAAATACTGACATTGGAACTTAAATATTTGGTCACTTAACAAGAAGACAGGATTCTTTGGAAAAGAATCTGATGTTGGGAAAGATTGAAGACAAAAGGAAAAGGAGATAGCAAGGATGAAATTGATAGATAGTATCATGGAAAGAATGAATATGAATTTGGACAGACTTGGATAGTAGAGGATAGAAAGACTGAGCATACTATGGCCCATGGGGTCAGGAATAGTTGGATGTGACTGAACAATTGAGTAAACATAAGAAAAATTTGATCTTCTGAAAGTCAAAGAAGTTTTCATTTTTGTTTCTGTTTTTCCAAGACCTAGCAGTGCCTGACACAGAATAGATGTCCAATAGATGCTTTCTGGCCATTTTTGCCACTTAGCCCTTTGTCTCTTGACCCATCTATGCCACTGTTAGGTCTATACTCAAAAGTTATCAAAGCAATAATAAAATATCCGATTTATGCAGGAAAAATGTCTCTTTTTTCATAATGGCCAAAAATAAGGTAAAAGCATGCTCATCAATTGAGGTGTAATATGTGAATGTGATATTGTGCTGTAAGGAATGAGAACATAGATAAAGATGATTTCAAAGGGACGCAAGAGACTCATAGAAACTGATGCAGAGGGAAGTAAGAAAAGCCAGAACAATTCATACTTTAACATGAATAATAAAATTGGAACATTTATGAACTAATGCTTAATAAAATGATCAGGACCAGAAGAACAATGCTTAAAATAACAGGATTACAAAATTGCAACTTCGAAAGCCTTGAGAACTATGATAAATATAATAAACATCTATGATTCCAAAAAACCTAATGAGGAAACACACTATCACTTCCTGATAGAAAGGAGAAAAATTTAGGGTGTACAATGAGACTAATGTGTGTATGCATGTGTGTATATATTTGTGTGGTGTATAACATATGTGTATGCACGTGTGCACACACATGTGCATATGTGTAATGCATACATGTTTATGTTGTGTTCACATACACTCAATAAAAGATTTTTGTTTTTATTGAATATTTTAATTTTTATAGGAAATTTATTTTCTCAGTTTTTTTAGGGAGTTAGACATCAGTGTGAGAAAATAGATTTTTATTCATTTTCATTTTATTTACATTATTTTAATTTTATATATTATTTTAATTTACTTACACATTTAATTTTTATAAATATATTTAGCTTCTATATTAATGTTATATTTGTTTAATTAAGTTTATTTTTAAATAATAGAGTCTAGGGTGCTAAGATATGGATTAGTGCCTGAATTTTCAGATGAGGTCACTGTATTATTTGTTTTACTTAATTCTTTTGTTTTGTTATGAGACCTCTTGCAGAATCAAGGTAATCTGTAAATATTTGTAATGTAAAAGCAAAACACATAGATAGATTTTTTTTTTTAAAATGCTTAAAGTGAACAAATTAATGTCTAGTCATTCTGTCTGCTTTTTTTCCCCCTACAGAAAAGTCCCACTTCTCTTCTAACTTTGAGACAGGTTTCCAGTAAGTGCACAGGAAGAGAATCCATTTTCTCAATTCAAATTAAAAAAAACAACAACATGAGAACTGAAAATAAGATGTAGTTTGTAGGTGGGATGGGTGGATTTGAGCGCCAATTGTTTTCCCAGAATGCACTCTGTCTTCGGTAAGTTCTTTGATGTCCGTGAGCCTTTCCTTCTGGGGGAGCTGCATTCCACTTCTGATGTATTTCAGTTTTGTATTTCATTCAGATGTCACCATCAGACCCGTTGGTTTTTCGAAGTTTGGGTCCTGGAGACCTAACAAACCCATAGCCAATGAAAACTCACTCTTTCAGCTCCATGCCCAAAATATATCATCATGTAACTTTGAAAACATCATACTTTTATTACAATATCAGATGGGCTACATTCGTTGCCTCCCAGCAGATTAACCTCCAAGTCTGTACCAATTCATTAAGAGCGTACATCAGTCACCAGATGTGAGTACAATTTATTGCAATTAAGCACTTCTGTCCAGCAAAGCCTAAATAGGATTCTCCATTATCAGGGCTGTTAATGGCTTTCTGAATTGGGGCCAGTTCATTCACCCCACCCAGCCTTCCATAATAAAATAATTTTGACAAAGGGCCCATGTTTCAACATTTTTAATAAAAACAAAACAGAAAAAACCATCAGTAACTGAGCTGTAAAGTCCCCCACCCCCACCCTGTCTCTTTCCTCATGGCCAAAACTAACAGAGAGCAAAATGTCAGTCTGGCATCCCTCCAGAGAGGGAGGAAATGGAAGGATCTGAGCTCTTATTGTTTGACTAGTAGCATTGTGTACTCAGAATACTTGACTTTTGGGCTCCTTTCAGCAGAACTGAAGCACAGATAAGGACTTTGGAGGACTTGATTCTGCAATTTATAACCAATGATTCTGTTTAAGATCTTTCAATACCACATCACAAATCAATGTGCTTTAGAAAATAACATTGTTTCTGCCATTGACATAAGCCATATGTGAACTGCTAAGCTACCATGTAAGCCACAGCCATAAATTTCAGTCCCTTGTGGGAGATTCTTTATGATGCTTGTGCTCCAAACAATCCCAGTCATTATCAGAATCAAGAAAGAGGTCTCACAGAATTATCATCTGGTAATGAACTGGAAGTTCTCTCTTACACAAAGGGAAGATAGGGTTGTCTTCAGGTTAATTTCCTGTGTAAACCATTCATAGTCATAGGACAGTAGCTCTGTTTGAATAACACTGAGCATTAAATATTATTAATGTTTTGCTAGCATGAACCAAGAACATAATCAAAGTGCTCTGGATGGCCCGTCCAAGTAATTTTTTTTTTATTCCAACAGTCACATATTAGGATTTGTTTCAAGTGAGGAAAGCCAATTAGCTACAAAAGGTTAAAAATGCACATGAGTGATGAGTCCAGATAATAGAATTTGTTTTTAGAACTATCTTAAACTCAGTCTGAACTTGCCAATGAGAAGGTAGACAGAGTACATGTGGTGAGGGTAGAAACTAGAGATTTGAGTGAGTGTAAGTAGCATAAAGGATGGGGATAGCGATGGGGACTTGGCCTGTAAATTCATTGATAGATGGGAACTCCCACAGAAGGAAACTCCTTCTATCAAAATATCATGACACAGGGTCATATGGCCTGAGTGTTAAATGAATTGGACAAACTCTCTGGCTTTGAGACTTTACAAAGGGTGACATCTCTAGGAAACAGTCCCATGGCCTAAACATGTGTCTGGTCTTAAATAATGACTAGGATTTGTATAAGTGAAAAGGGTAAAGAAACACTGTAAGAGCTATCAAAACTCAAGTGAATCTGTAATCTCATTAATTAGAGAGTTTCCTTATATAATGCAGATCACACCTATTCCACAACTGGCCCGTCTCTGTAAACCCTTGCTCATGTTCTACCAAAACCTCGCCGCCACGGACCGCCGTAGTGTGTTGTAGGTCTTCTTTGCTTTCACCTGACGTCATGAAGTCACCAGGGGAAATGTCTGGTCATGTACCTATCACCCTTCTTTTTCTAGCACAACCTACTGACTTTCCCCCACCTTTGTGGAATTGCTTGATGCCCTTTTATCTTTCCTGTTCTTTTTTGGAGTTCTTTGTCAGTACATCTGGCAGTCTGCTCTCATTTACCATGGGCCTCTCTAAAAAATCTGACTCGGTTGCTTATTCTGGCTTGGAGATGAACCTGGGCTCTCAACAGCTATGCCAGCAAAGCCAACCCTGGAAGATTCCTTCAAGCTACAAAAGTGTTGCTCTAACAACAACAACAAAAAAAACTGAGTCTCTTTTCTAAGGGTCAGCCTAACTAATCACTAAGATGATTATCACCAGTGCTGGCTACTGGGTGAGGAAATTATTTGGGACCATGCTGCCCATGAAGTATCAAAACACAAAACCTTTTCAAAAATTTTCATGGCACTCTTATTTGTAACTTCCAAAACAACAACCACCAAGCAAACAAGAAATAATTTAAATGGCCAATGGCCAACAATGGGGTTTTGGTGCATTTTTGTTGCTGTTCAGTCATTTCCATAACGTGCAACTCTTTGTGACCCCATTTGGGTAAAGATACTGGAGTGGCCTGCTGTTTCCTTCTCCAGCTCATTTTACAGATGAGGAACTGAGGCAAACCAGGTTGAATGACTTTTCCAGGGTCACACAGCTAGAAAGTATCTGGAGCCAGATTTGAATTCAGGAAGATAAATCTGCCTGACTGCAAGCACAGCATTCTATCCACTGAGCCAAATAGCTGTCAGCTTGGTACATTAGTAAAATTAATTATGTCACATTAATATAATTGAATATGATAATATGTTTAGGGTGAAATAGTATGGAACATGTGAAAGTGGAAAGATATGTATGAAATAATTGAAATTAAGCAAGTCAAATGAGAACAGAGTACATATTAACTCTGGCCTTTGGGGGGAGTGACAGAAGTTCTAGATAAAATATTTCCTTAGTGTGAAGTGAAAAAATCTCCTCTAACAGTTCAGATCACCCCTGCTCTGTCACTTAGAGACTTAAAGAGTTACTTGGATCGCTCAGTGGATGACTTACTTGCCCAGAGTCACTAAGCCAGTAGATATATAACCAGGACTTGAATTCAACTCGTCCAACTATGCGACAGGCTTTCTATCCACTGTATAGTGTTACCTCATATTGACAACTACATGCATGGAAGTAAAAAAAAAAAAAGAAGCAAATGGGAATAAGTGGAGAAATAATGGCTCCTATTGGATAATTTCAGGGTGTGAATGAAAAGCCAGGTCAGGCAGTGAACAGAGCAGTGGCCTCAGAGTCAGGGAGACCTGAGCTCGAATCTGACCTCAGAATTATTAGTAAATTGGCTCTGGACAAGTTGATTAATCTCTATCTTCCTAAGTTTCCTGAACTATAAAAGGGGAATAATAGTATCTACCTCCTATGTTTTTGTGTGAATCAAATGAGAAAATGTTTGTAGAAGGTGCTTAGAAAAGTTCCTGCTGGGCGGCTAGGTGGTACAGTGAGTAAATCGCCAGCCTGGGAGTCAAGTGGACCCGAGTTCAGTTTTGGCCTCAGATACTTAACACCCACACCCACACCCACACCCCCCCACACACCCTTCCCACACACACCCCACACCCCCCACACACACACCTCCCGCACACACACACACACAAACCTAGCCATGTAACTTCGGGCAAGTCACTTAACCCCAATTGCCCTCCAAAAGGCAAAAAAAAAGAACAGTTCCTGTATATACCCACTGTGTGTGTGAGCGCTATGTAAATGCCTATTCCTTGTTTCTGATATCAATGTCTTATGCATTGACGTTCCTTTATCTAAAATAGTTAGAAAGCATGTTTAATTGAATTAATGAAAAAATTACTCAGATATTATCACACACAAAACACCATATATTTTAAAATTATTTATAATAAATTATATTTTAAAGGATAAGGAAAGGCTTTCCAAGTGGCTAGAACAAAGCATGTGGACCTACGTGTATGTTTTAACTTTTCATATAGAAAAAATGTATCTAGCATAATGTTTTGCACATAGTAGGTAGCTAATTGTTGATGAATGGAAAACTATCCTAAATGCCATGAATCTGGCAGAGGGACTGGATTTGGAAATACCATTGTTGAAAACTGTCATATTCCAACATATTTTATTTCCATCAAGACAAAGCAATGAATAAAAGTTCTCTCCTTTTTCTACAATGTTTTGTTGAACTTTTCTCTGGCATGCTGGAGATAATCTAGAGGAAGCCTGGAATGCTTGCAAGAGTAAAAGGGACTAGAACTATGGTTTCCCTGCTATAGGGAATTCCCTAGTGAAGAAAATCCTTTTATCAATGCAGGCCAGCAATTGGTCTACACCACAATAACTTTAGACACTTGGTTTGAGCAGAAAAAGTTGACTGGCTGGCCTAACGTCCATCATGTAGATACTACAATTCAGAGATAGACCTTGAACCCAGGTCATTTCACCACTGAGGCTCTTGCCACATTCCCTGTGTCACCCTTCCTCTCATTCTTACAATATTCCACATAATAACAGAGTTCTTCATTTTCCCATGACTTTTAGCTGCTGATTCATAGGAGTTATGACCAAGGACACTAGGGTAAATCCATACTCTGCAAAATAGGCTGTGAAATTGGTAATTCTTTGTAGCACCAATGAGGGCTCACACAACAAACTTCATGGGCCTCAATTTCTCTACCTCAATGAGATTAAGAGTAGAATCAAGTCTGCCAGGATTCAGAATTGTGGTTCCAGAAAGTCTAGGTATGGTGGACCTGAGGCTGAGGCTTCTCTCCCGCTATAATTATGCTGCGTGTATGGCGGAACATGCTATAATTAAAGTTACAAAATGGTTTCAATCACAATTCTCTTATTTTCAGTACATAAAAATTTAGGGAAAATGCTCTGTTCTGTCTCAAGTTTTACTCTTCAACAGAGTAGATTTTTTTTCAAAGACTTGAATAAACACTAATTCACCTCCTTTGGAATTAAGATTATATTTTTTAAAATCATAGAACAATTTTAAGTTTCAAAGTTTTTAATTTGTTTAAATAAAAATTGAACTTTGAGACCATTGAAAGCAGAAACTGAAGACCTGTGTTTTTCTACTGACTAAAAATGAAGCAACAGAGAGAGAGCGCCGGGCTTGAAGTGAGGAAGACCTGAGTTCAAATCCTACCTCAGACACTTAGTAGCTATATCACCCTGAGCAGGTCATTTTACATATTTGCCTCAGTTTCCTAAACTATAAATTGAGAATAATAATAACAACCTCTCTCAGTGTTGTGAGGGTCATAGGAGATAATATTTCTAAAGTGCTTAGCCCAGCCCCTTGCACATAGTAGGCACTATATAAATGCTTATTTCCTTCCTGACTGCCAGTTAGATCTTTGGAAAGGTATCCTAAGACTTTCTGCTTATCAGAATCCTTTCAAATAAGTTACTGCTTTGGTAAGTTACATAGTATCTGTGTGTTCTCAGAGACTGGGTGTGAATGAAGAGAGTGAATTCACAAACCACTGCTTACCAGATACTTAGTCCTTATCCTCAGGGAGTTTCTTTTCTATCTAAGGAGATAACACATATACAAATAAGTCTACTCAAAATAAATGAGATTCTGGAGGCAGATTCAACACCAGAATGTGGCCAAGGTTGTCATTACTTGGCTCCCCTTTCTCTTCATTACGAGGAGATGCCAGCTAGTTGTGTGGAGAGTAGCAGCAGTGGGGAAAGAGGGAACATTCAAGGGACAGGAGCAGAAAAAAGCTGGTGCTCGGACACGCAGCTGCCTCTGCTCACAGCTGAGCCCTATCACAGAAGCCTGGCTCAGACCAAGCCTCGTTGAAGGCTCACACTAACAGTAGCCAGAGAAGAGATAAAAGATGTGCTAAGGAACAATGGGTGGCCCTGGAGGATGGGGCAGCACAGATACCTGGCAAGGAGACCGGAGCCTTAGGAGGGAGAGGAAACCAAGCTCTTATATGAAAAGGACCGAGCCA
>NW_027185797.1:34853600-34944603 GCF_028583685.1 Petaurus breviceps papuanus
AGAGAGAGAGAGAGAGAGAGAGGACAACTTAATAGGGATAAATGCAAAAGCTTATGTTAAGCTAAAAAAAAACCTTTGCAAATTCATAGCCAGATAGCAGTGTTGACTGAAAAGAGTTCTGTGGGTCTTAGTAGAATGCAAGCTCATTGTGAGTCAACAGTTGACTCTAGTAGCCCAGAAAGCTAATGTGTAGTGTATGGCACGAAGGAGGTAATAGTCACCTTGTGCTCTGCTCTCAACATACCACCCTGGAAGGTTTTTTTTTTTTTTGTTTAGTTGTACATGACACATTTTAAGAAGCACTTTCATTAGGAAGAGAGTGCCAGAGAAGGCTGAGCAGGATGATAGGAGGCATCGAGATCTTACCATATGAGACATGTTTGAAGGAACTTGGAATACTTAGCCTAGAGAGGAAAATGCTAAGGGCAGGCCTGATCACTTTCTTTTTTTTTTTTTTTTGTGGTCAAAAGTCTACCTCTTATTCTTTTTTTTCCCTTTTTTATTAATTTGTTTGTTTCCTTTTAGTTTACAGGATTCAATTCCACAATTCCTTGAATCACTTTCTTCAAGTATTTGAAAAAGTATCTTGTAGAAGAGAGATTAGCTTTGTTCTATTTGACCCCAAAGGAAAAAAAATGAGAAGTGATTGGTGGAAATCTCCAAATGACAGTTTTAGGCTTAATTTTTCAGAACTCCATAACAATTATATATGACAAAAAGAGAATGAGCTGCCTAGGAAAGTGGTGAACTTCCCCCTCAATAGAAATCTTTAAATAAAGGTTATATAGCTACTTCTCAGGTGTATTCTAGAGTGAGTTCTACATTTTTGTCTTTTTGGAGGGGAATGTAGGGCAATTGGGTTTAAGTGATTTGCCCAAAGTCACACAGCTAGTAAGTGTTAAGGGTCTGAGGCTGGTTTTGAACTCTGGTCCTCCTGTCTCCAGGACCGGTACTCTATTCACTGTGCCACCTACCTGACCCTTACAGTGAGTTCTTATTTAGGTATAGATCAGACTGCAAACTCTCGATGGTTCTTTTCAGCTCTAAATTTATGGGATTATTTTGCCTTCAGAAAAGAAAAGAGTAACAACAAATTCCAAGTAGTAATGGTAGTAGTAGTGCTTCTTGTTGTATCATTTATATAGCCCTTGAAGGTTTACAAAGCAATCTGCAAATATTATCTTATTTATCTCTCAACAACTCTGGGAAACAGGTAGTTAAATTGTCATGATTTTACAGATGGGGAAAACACGTCAGGTAGAGGTAAGTGATTTGCCCAGGGTCCCACAGTATCTTGGGTGAGATTTGGAGTCAGGTCTTCCTGACTCCAAGTCCAACAACCTAGTCACTGAAGCACTTAAATAGCATTTCCAATTGGAGGATTGAGGTGGGGTGGGGATCAGCCAGATTTTCATGATGATAAGGAAAAAACCATTATATTAAAACCATCACTTTGAGACTTGTAGAAGCTGATGGTTGAGGGGTACCTCAGTGAGGATCTAATCTATCCCATACTCAAATATCATGCCAACTATAATAAACCCCAAACATTATTATATAGACTAAGCTTGAATACATCCAAAGAGAAAGAATCTACCACCTCTACAAGCAGCAAAGTCCAGTTTTGAAAAGTGCTAGCTCTAAGGAAGTTTTACGACATGCCAAACTTAAAGTTGACCCATTGGCAACTTCCATCCCAGGTTATTGCGATTGTTTTTTTTTCCTTATGTCTTAGCTCTAGTAGTAGTAGATTCTATTCTTTTTTATTTAGTATTTTATTTTCCCCAATTACATACAAAATCAATTTTTAACATTAGTTTTTAAAACTTTGAGTTCTAAATTTTTCCCTTCCTCTCTCCCCACCCCCTCCTACCACTGAGAAAGCAAGCAATTCTATATGAGTTCTATGTATGTAATCATGCAATACTTATCCATAATAGTCATGTTGTAAAAGAAAACAGACAAAAAGCTCAAGAAAAATAAAGTTAAAAAATATGCTGCAATCTGTATTAAGAAGCCATCAGTTCTTTGTTTGTGGATAGATAGCATTTTTTTAATCATAAATCCTTCAGAGCTATCTTGGATTGGTGTATTGCTGAGAATAGTGAAGTCATTCCCAGCTCATCATCTTGCAATATTGCTGTTACTTTGTACACAGCACTTTTCTCTTTATATCAGTCCATGCAAGTCTGTCCAGGTTTTTCTGAGAGCATCATGCTTATCAGTTTTGCAACATTGTATGATAGTATTCCATTATAATCACATACCACAACTTGTTCAGTCATTCCCCAATTGGTAGTCAATCTTTCAGTTTCTAATTCTTTGCTTCCACAAAAGAGCTGCAATAAATATTTTTATACATATAGACCCATTGCGTTTTTGCTTTTCTGATGCTATTATAGGATTGTTTCATACTTTTGTATTCATACTTCACATTTTCCCTTGCTTTCATATTATGTATATAGGCCTTTAAAATAATCTAAGCTGTATATTCCCTGTTGGCCCAGAGTATATCAAAAGGGACCTCAAGATGATATTGGATAATGTTGGAGTTGGAGTCAGGAAGACCTGAGTCTGAAGCTTGCGTCAAACATTGGGCAAGTCACTTGACCTCTCTCAGTCCCAGTTTCCTCATCCAGAAAATGAGAAGAATAATAGCATCCTCCTCACACATTTGTTGTGAGGAGATAAGATAAAAGATATAAAGTGCTTTAGAAACATTAAAGGACTGCATGAATGTTAGCTATGATTATTTATGCCACAATCATTGGAACCAGACTGACTACCTAGTTGTGTCATGTCTTTCTGATGTCATCTACATTTCTTTCCATGTATCTACAGACACTTATAAATGATCTATTCTGGATTCAAAATTCTAAATTAGCTTCAATAAGTACCTACCATCTGCCACAACCTGTGATAGGCAAAGTGAGTACAGGAAGGCAAAACCCCAAACAGCTCCTGTCCTCAAGGAGCTTATATTCTTCTGGAAAACTAAAAGGTGATAGGAAAGTAAATGGATTTAAGAAATTTTCATAAGGATATAACAGGATTATGCCCATCCACATGACCACATTCAAAGTCCTTTTGAGGAACTATGCAAATCATAGCCAGAGTCAGTTATTGGCATTGTCTATTGCAAATAGGCACATAGAAATATGGTTTCATCAGAATTTTCCTCTAGAAGCTAAAAAACAACTTTTTTAAAATGACATAAATGTAGTAGAAGAAAAAAATAGATAAAGAAATGAGAGCAAAGATGTAAAATCATGAAAAGACAGTTAACATCTTGGTAAAAAAAAAAAAGGCACAACAAATACTGAAGAAAATGTAACCTAAAACAGACTTGTCCAAATTTCAAAAGAGACACAAAAGCTTGCTGAAGAAAACTATTCCTTAAAAATTAGAATTGGTCAAGTGAAAGCTAATGACTCCACAAAATATCAAGAAACAATAAAGTCAAAGGAATGAAAAAATAGAACATGTGAAAAAATTTCATCAGAAAAACAACTGACTGGAACTGATCAGAGAGATAATTTATGAATTATCGGACCTAAAAGTGATGAGCAAAAAAGAACCTAGATATCATATTTCAAGAAACTATAAAGGAAAACTTCCCCAATACCCTACAACCAGACGGTAAAATAGAAATTGAAAGAAGCCAGATCACCAAATGAAAGAGATCCAAAAACAAAAACTAGAAGGAATATTATAGTCAAATTCCAGAGCCTCCAGTTCAAAGAGAAAATACTTGAAGCATCCAGAAAGAAATCTTTCATATATAATAGAGCCACAGTCAGGATCACACATGATTTCCAGCTACCACCTTCAAGAAGCTTAGGGCTTGAAGTGATACTCTGGAAGGCAAAAGAGCCATAATTCCAACCAAGAACAATTTACCCAGCAAAACTTACTTTAATACTTTGAGGGCAAAAATGGATATTTAATGAAATAAAGGACTTATGAGCATTCCTGATGAAAAGACTAGAACTGAATAGAAAATTTGAGTTTCAAATACAAAACTAAAAAGGAGTGAAAAAAATAAGACCAAACCCCCCAAAAAAAAGACCATGAAGTACTCAATGAGGTTTAACTGTATATATTTCTATATGGAAAGATGATACATATAACTCCTAAGAACTTAGTGTCATTAAGATAGGGAGGGAGAGGATTAGATATTCAAAATCTTTTAAAATGAATATTAAAAAAATGTGCAGGGGACTCACTTTGAGAAGTGTTCTGTGATTTGATTTTCTGGGAAGCCGTTGTTGAGAGTCCCCTGGCTTTGAAAAACCCAGATGTGGAAACCCAGATGTTGACTGGGTATGGATGTAATGGTTGGACAGTTTGGAAAGCTGTCTACTTGATCTGTTAATGTCTTGATAATTCTGTCTGTATATTCTGAGGTTTGGGGTGCTGACCTTTTTCCCCTGAACAAGGTAAACGATATATGTCTGACTGATTAAAGTAAGCTTGTTGGCCCATTTTGAGTTGCTTTCCTTTAACAAAGCAGATCCAAGAACCTGTGGTACCTGCAAACCCTGAGGATGCTTGGGGTGCTTGCTGCTACAAAATGGCGTCACGAACAGGATCTGCAGAGTAAAAGGAAAGTATGGGGACTGGGATAATTGTTTGTTTCCCAGCTGTGGTAGCTGTGACTCTGTGGAGCCGTGGAGCAGGAGAGAAGAATGGCCTGCATGCGGACTTCACTGAGCTGAGAGCAGGAATGGTGAGCTGCCTGCATTGGGACCTGGGCAGAAGCCAGGAGCGGCTGCCACCTGCAGGAGGAGAAGGAGCCCAGGAGTTCGGAATTCAGCCACTGGAAAGGATAAGAAATGAGCAGCAAAGCAGGGGCACTGAGTGTGTTTCCTGGCTGCATCCCACAGTTTGGGACCCAGGGGGAGGATGGACTTGTGACTAAGGTGGGTGGGATGAAGTGCCTTGGATCCCCAGGGACCCCACCTTGTTGGTTTTGTTGCCCAGCCCCCTCTCTGTGCTTGGAAGCAGGGGCTGGAGCTGTGCGAGGGGAAGGATACCCCTCCCCCCCCTCCAGAGAACTTTATTTTGAACTCTTGTTTTGAATTGAGATGATAATGCTATGTACTTTGTGTTTGTTTAAGGGCCAGTAGCCACTTTGGTAACTTTAGTTCTGTATCTTGAAAATGTGACCTAAGAAATGATCAGAGCTAATTCAAAAGTGGGGCCGAATGTAATGGAAATGCAAATTTGGAAGATCTTCCCTGCCCCTAGGCTAAAGTGCACCTGAAACCTTGGGTGGGAGGGTTGTTTTTCAGTAAATACTTCTTGATTGGCCAGTGAGTCAATAAGGTTGTTACATTTTCTGAGCCAGGAGAAGGCTATATAAGCCCTGATGTGTAGCTTTGTTTTGGGACTCACTTTGAGAAGTGTTCTGTGATTTGATCTGAATTCTGGGAAGCCGTTGTTGAGAGTCCCCCGGCTTTGAAAAACCCAGATGTGGAAACCCAGATGTTGACTGGGTATGGATATAATGGTTGGACAGTTTGGAAAGCTGTCTACTTGATCTGTTAATGTCTTGATAATTCTGTCTGTATATTTTGAAGTTTGGGGTGCTGACCTTTTTCCCCTGAACAAGGTAAACGATATATGTCTGACTGATTAAAGTAAGCTTGTTAACCCATTTTGAGTTGCTTTCCTTTAACAAAGCAGATCCAAGAACCTGTAGTAGCTGCAAACCCTGAGGTTTGGAGTGCTTGCTGCTACAACAAGTTGTGGTATTTGAATGTAATGGAATAGTATTGTGCTGTAAAAAATGATGAGCAGGCGGACTTGAGAAAAACCTGGAAATGTTTATATGAACTGATGCTGAATGAAGTGAGCAGAACCAGGAGAATTTTGTCCACAGTAACAGCCACACTATGTGATGACTGACTTTGATAGACTTAGCTCTTCTTGGCAATGCAAGCGTCTAAGACAACTCCAAAAGACCCATGATGGATGATGCTATCCACCTCCAGAGAGAGAACTATGGAGTGTGAATGCAGCTCTGAACCCATTAGTTGAAAACTATATATACTGGGAGGTTTCTATTTTACCTTGGGGGTTCGCTCGTGAGAAAGACCTTTTGATTCCCTGGACAGTAGCCATTTGTTAAGAGCCCCCTGACCACTCAGATGTTGGTGCTCTCCCGGTCTGGTGGTATATGTAGGTGGTTGTATTACCTTGTTTCAGACAGTTGGAGATCTGTCTGTTGAATCTTTGTGCTAATTTCTCTGCTTATATTTTCTATTTATCTATAATTAAAGTAAGATTGTTGACCCCTTTAAAAAAATGTGCAATTGGGAAATTGTCCTGAAATAAAAAATATATTTAAAGTGACTACATATGTACATATATATGCATGTATATGTATATATGCATATATATATATATCAGCTAAATAGATAAATATAAATTATATAGGCAAATACACTAGCAATTGGAAAGCTCAGGAAAGATTTTATGTAGAAGTTGGTGCTGGGACAAAACTTTGAAGAAACCTGGGGCTGGAAAGAAGTGAAAGTAAGGAAAGGCCATGCACTATGTGACAAATTCTGTGCTATGTAGTGAGTAGACAGACAACAAAATATTCTTTTCCTCAAGAAGCTTCCATTCTATTTTAAAAAATTAAATGTGATTTAATTTTTCCCTACTTTATTTTAAAAATTAATTAATTTATTATTAGCTTTCAACATTCATTTCTGCAAGATTCTGAGTTCCAAATTTTCTCCCCATCTCTCCCCTCCCCCACCCCAAGATGGCATTTATACTGATAACTCCATCCCCCAGTCAGCCCTCCCTTCTATCACACCCCCCCCATCCCCTTCCCTTTTATTTTCTTGTATGGCAAGGCAGATTTCTATACCCCTTTGTCTGTATATCTTATTTCCTAGTTGCATGCAAAAATAATTTTTAACATTTGTTTTTAAAACTTTGATTTTCAAATTCTCTCCCTTCTTCCCTTCCCACCCACCCTCATTGAGAAGGCAGGCAATTCAATAAAGGTTATACATGTATAGTTATGCAAAACACTTCCATAATAGTCATGTTATGAAAGACTAACGATATTTCCCTCCATCTTCTCCTGCCCCCCACTTATTCTATTTTCCCCTTGGATCCTGTCCCTTTTCAAAACTGTTTGCTTCTGACTACTCCCTTATCCAATTTGCCCTCCTTTCTGTCATCCCTGTCTTGTCCCCTTCCCCCTTAATTTCATATAGAGTAAGATATCCAATTGACTGTGTATATTATTCCCTATTTAATCCAAATACAATGAGAGTAAGGTTGACTCATTCCCTCTCAACTCCCCCCTCTTCCCTTCCATTGTGAAATCTTTTTCTTGCCTCTTTTATGTGAGATAATTTACCCCACTCTATCTCTCCCTTTCTCCTTCTCCCAATATATTCCTCTCTCATCCATTAATTTTACTTTCAAATGTTACCCCTTCATATTCAACTCACCTTGCACTCACTCACTCACTCACTCACAATCTATCTATCTATCTATCTATCTAATCTATCTATTCTTAAGGAACTTCCATTCTAAAGGAGGGATTGTGTACAGCATGTAGACAAACAGGTAAGCACACACAAATACAAAGTCAATTAGGGGACAAGAGAATAAGAAATGTGACAGGGGAGGTATTGGGAAAGGTCTCATGTAGGAGGCAGCACCCAGAGTACACACTGGGACCATGACTTTGACCAAGTTGAAGGTTAGAATGGAGAGAGTTCCAAGCATGTGGAACAGATAGCCTATACAAAAAGGGAGGGGGGGGGAGACATGGGGATGGCAGACAAAATATCCTGTATGGGGACAATTAGTAGACCTGTTTGACAATTTGACTTGGCCATCCAATATATGAAGGAGAGTAGTGTACAGTAAGTTTGAATAGGTAGGCTGGAGTCAAATTTTGAAGAGCTTTAAATGTCAAATGTAGAACACTATATTATATCCAGAAGATAAGTGGGAGCAACTGAACTTATTGCAGAAGGGGTAAACATAATCAAATCTAAATTTGAAGAATGTCACATTGGTGGGTATGAGGGAGGCAAAATAGAAAAGGGACCAATTTAAAGAAGGGAGAACAAATAAAACGTTATTTTTCTCATTTCTAAAGAAGAGGTGTATTTGTTTTAGACCAAAGCATCAAGTAACAGATATTCAATGACTTGGCAAAGGCAACTTTTGCAAAAAATTTAAAATGCAAAACTGAAATACATAAAGTATTAGAATCCTTGAACTCTCAGAGACAAACTTTCTGCAAACCAAGTAATACAAAATTAATGTATTTAAAAACAGCAATAAAATCGTAGAGTAGAAAGTGTACTGTTTTATGATCCAGGTGCCGTCACTAACTGAGCATAGAACTTTGGGATGTTAGGACAATAAGGTATTTGCAAAGAAATATCTGAAGACTATCTCTGTTGTCATTTATTGATTTTATCTAAGAATTTTTTTTTCTCAAGAGAGTTAGATGAAAGAATAGATAAGCAATCACACTTTAAGGTTGATTTCCATTCCATTTTCCCCCGAATCAGCAAGAGCATGTTTGAAGGAAGGTGAATTTTTTGATGTCTCTAAATCAGTTCTAGCCCCTATAATTCAATGATCAAATAGACATGCTATTTTTTTGAGATGGGATGATTCATCCCAACTGGTTACCAGGAGAGTTACATAACAAGTTATGTGGATACAATGGAAAATTAGAATATTTTTTGAAATGTCTCAGCTAAAAGGAGAAAATGAATGTGAATAGGGAGCACCACTTACAAATCTATCCTTTGGTGACTTCATCATCTTCTTCTAAAGATAAATTCAGAACTTCTTAATTTTTGAAAGCTGCTCTATTTCTGACACAAATGCAATTGTTTCTTATTTAGAAAATCCTCATTTGCCTTTAATGTTTTCCCTCATTCCTGTCATGGTATTTCAGGCTGATAGTAAGGCTTCATTACTATAGCATCAAAAATAATCATACTCTTTACAGATCTTTTATCTTCTCAGAAGAGGTACTAGTGGCCATCACTTGAAAGGTTCTGAAGGTCAAGCTGTGATGGAATGCATATCATGGAGGGAAAAGAGTGTTGAACTGGAAATGAGAAGACCCAGGTCTATCTCTGTCCATCTGTGTGACCATAAACCAATCACCTTACCTTTCTGGGTTCCAGTGTCTAAAATAAAAAAAAAAACATCTCAAAGGGTTATAAAGAGACAAAATGAATTAGAGCATTCAACAACCCAAAGATAATCGAAATGTCGTTTCAAACAACTGTAATACTAATGGAATTTAAAGATCCCCCTGTATTGGCTTGGTTTGGGGATTGATTGTGTTAAAACCCAGACCTTGTGAATCCCACTTGTGGGATGGACTTGTTGATGTGAAAAGAGGGTGCTGAACTGGGAGGAGCTGGTGACTTAAATTTAGAGAGACACAAGCAAAGAGAGATGCAGAACTTTTTGGAAGTAGCATCTGAGAGAGACAGAGAGGATTGCTGAGGGCCAGTTTGAATTGCCCAGGACTTTTGAAAGCTTACCAACAAGAGCTGCCAAGAACTGAGGAGACATGGCTGTTTTGCTGGTACTTTGTCTGTCTGTTTTGATGTTGTTTTGCCAGATTTGTTAACTGGTGAAAGACAGTCCTGTTGTTGCAGGGGTGCTGGACCCTTGCTGTTGGTTCAGAGCTCCTGAAACTGTTCTGAAGATAGTGAATTCTGTCCACTGGTGAAGAACAGTGCTGTTGTTGCAGAGGCCCTGGAACCTGGCTGTTGGTTCAGAAGCCCTGAAGAAGGATTTTCTTGCTGTATGTTTACAGAAATCCTAGAAGAGGATTTTGCTAATGTTTTCAGGGGTCCTAGGACTGTTCTGCAAACAGAGAATGAATTAACGAAGACACTGGCAATGTATCTTGTGGCCTTGCTAAGCTTTGTCTCCCCAGGAACAAAGATTGCTGAGAACTTGCCTCGGGTCAAGATGAAGAAAAGACCTCTCTTTGGGTATTAAATTCTGTGCCTCAGCTTGTTGTAACTCTGGGGTAGATTCAATTGTGATCCAAGGGTGGGGAACTTTTGCCTTTTTTGTGCTCTGTGTTTGAACAAATAAATGTACTTTACTTATGATTGGAAACTAATCTCCATCTGAGAAGAGGGGCTTTGTTGTTGAGTAAATGAATGCACTAACTAGGGGTGAGTTAGTACTTAGAAAAGGGTCTTTGGGATTGACTAAATGAATTATAATGTCCAGGGGGTGGAGTGGCACTTGGAGATTATTGAATTATACTTGGTGAATGCTGTATTTTGAATGATGCTATATTTTGATTTTCTCTGTTCTTAATTTTTCACTGAATAAAATGGAGAGCAGCTATGCTGGTATTTTGAAACTTGGGAAGTTGCCTTTGCTTGGCATTACAACAACCCCGTTATTTTAACAGATGAGGACACTGAGGTTCAGAGTACATTGACTTGGTCAAATTTATGGGGTAGTTAAGGATGGTATTAAGGTGAGAATGCAGTTATTTTTGCTTCCAACCCAGGTTTGTTTCCATTCTATAAAAGTGCCAGAGATAATGCACATAAATGACATTCTCAATGCAAAGTGCCGTGTTAACTTCACCTGCCATTATGGTGATAAGAACATCATCTTCGAGACCTTTTTTTTAAAATCCAATGAGGAGGAACCCTAGCAAAGTTGGGAAAGAAACATAGATTTAGATTAAAAAATCTGATACAGGGAATCATTCAGGAAGGACGGGCAGGAGTAGCTGGCACAGGGGAATCATATTTAAGTTCACTTTTTATAAGTATCTAATACCAAAATATTCCTGGTAACATTTTAAAAAAGTCTATATATAGAGTGGGTAGCTGTTCATTAGGAAATGGCTGAACAGGGGGACAGAGCCAAGATGCCGGCATAGAAGCTGGAAAACTCTTTGTGTTCCCCCCTTAACCACCTCAAATACCTATAAAAATGACTCTAAACAAATTTGAGGGCTACAGAACCCACAAAGTGACAGTAAGAAACAAATCTCCCACTGAAGGCAGCCCAGTAGGCAGATAGGAAAGGTCCATTGCAGAACACTGGAAGCAGAGCCAAGCCCAAGGTTTTAGCCTCAGGGCAGCCCTGACCAGCAGAGGCTGGAGAGACTTCAGGAGAGTGGATCATCAGCAGCTGTGGTGGTTTCCAGAATTATCAAACCATAAATGCCAAAGAAAAAGGAGAGATCAGTGTGGACTTTAGGAACAGGGGGTCTGGGAATGTGGTGCAGCCTCTACCCCCTGGAGGGAGAAACGGCTGAGTCATGGTGGATGCTACCATATAGCTGCTCCAGAGCTCTTGGCCTGCAAATTGTATGGGGGACCAAGCAACCATGCTGGGGGGTAATTACACTTGCTTTAATCTCTTTAGATCTGGATCACTTCTAGGGTGGAGGTCCTGGGGTGTGTGACTAGGTGCCAGAGCTGGTGGAGGCTTCATAGAAGGCACCCAACAAATAGTTCTGGCAGCTGCAAAAATTCCAGAAATTTGGGATAAAGCTCTCCTCTTTGGAAGCAGAGTTCAACTGTGGCAAGAATCTCAAAGGTCAAGCAATTTAGTGGCAAAATGAGCAAGCAAAGAAAGCAAAGCAAGCACAGCAATCTGAATTTGGATTCCTTTTTGGGGAACAAAAAGGATCAAAGCATGGAATGGCAGGAAGACAATGAAGTCAGAACTCCTGCACCAAAAGTTTCAAAGAAAAATATGAACTGATTACAGGCCATAGAGGAGCGTAAGAAGGATTTTGAAAACCAAATAAGAGAAGTGGAGGAAAAATTGGAAAGAGAAAAGAGAATGATCCAAGTAAATCATGAAAAGAGGGTCAAAAACCTGGCTGAAGAAAATAATGCCTTAAAAAAAGAGACTAACTCAAATGACAAAAGAGGCTCAAAAAGCCAATGAGGAGAAGAATGCCTTAAAAAGCTGAATTTGCCTGATTAAAAAAGAATCTCAAAAGCTCACTGAAGAGAATCATTCCTTCAGAATTAGATTTGAGCAAGTGGAAGCTAGTGACTTTATAAGAAATCAAGATACTACTAAACAGATCCAAACAATTGAAAGAATAGATAGCAATGTGCAATATCTCATTGGAAATACAACTACCTGGAAAACAGATCCAGGAAAGATAATTTAAAAATTATTGGACTACCTGAAAGCCATGATCAAAAAAAGAACTTAGAAAAAATCCTTCAAGAAATTCTCAAGGAAAATTGCCCTGATGTTTTAGAACCAGAGGGTAAAATAGAGGTTGAAAGAATCCACCAATCACCTCCTGAAAAAGACCCCAAAAAGAAAACTGCAAGGAGTATTATAGCCAGGTTCCAGAGTTCCCAGATCAAGGAGAAAATATTACAAGCGGCCAAAAAGAAAAAAAATCTGAATATTTTGGAAACACAATCATAATACAGGATCTGGCAGCTTCTACCTTGAAGGATGAAAGGGCTGGGAATATGATATTCTGGAGGTTAAAGGAGCTGTGATTAAAACCAAGAATCACCTTCCCAGCAAAATTGAGCATCATGTTTCAGGAGAAAATACGGTCATCCAAAGAAATAGAGGACTTTAAAGCATTCTTAATGAAAAAACCAGAGGTGAATAGAAAATTTGACATTTAGATACAAGAAGCAAGAGAAGCATGAGAAGGTAAACAGGGAAAAGAAACCATAAGGAACTTATCAAAGTTGAACTATTTATATTCCTACATCAAAAAATGATAATTGTAATTCATGAAACTTTTGTCAGTATGAGAATATTTGAAGGGAATAGAAATGTATATATATATACATATATATGTGTGTGTGTACATATATATGTCTATATAGAAGGGTATATGAGCATATGAATACATATGTGAGTTTGTGTATATATGTGTACAGGTATACATAGACATAGGACACAGGACCAGTTGAATAGGAAGGGATGATACTTAAAAGATGAAATTGAGAGGTGAGAGAGGAATATAATGAGAGGAGAGGTGGAGAGACAGAATGGGGTAAATTATATCATATAGAAGAGGTAAGGGAAAACTGTTACAATGGAGGAGAAGAACAGGAAAGCAAAAGGGAATGGGTCAAACTTATCCTCATTGAATTCAGCTCAGGTAAGGAATGACATACACACTAAATAAGGTATGTTACCTTACAGAAGAGTAGGGGGGAAGGGGATGAGAGGGGAGATGATGGAGGGGAGGGCAGGTTGTGGGGGGGAAGTTAGACACATGCACTTTTGAAAAGGGACAGGGTCAAAGAAGAGAATAGAACAACTGGGGGTGGGATATAATGGAGGGAAATATAGTCAGTCTTTCACAATATATCCACTATGGCAATGTTTTGTGTAGTTACATGGGTACAACCTATATTGAATTGCCTATCTTCCCAGTAAGGGTGGGTGATGATGGAAGAAGGGAAAGAATCTGGAATTCAAAGTTTTAAAATCAAATGTTTAAAATATATATATTATTATTACTTTACATGTGACTGGGAAATAAGATATATAGGCACTTGGGTATAGAGGTCCATCTTGCCCTACTGGAAAGTCAGAGGGGAGATGGGTGGGTATATAGGAGAGAGCATATTGGGGGTGGGGGTATACATTGGGATCACTGTTTTTGGGATGATGGATAAGGGAAAGACAGGGAGAAATTTTGTAACTCAAAATCTTGTGGAAATGATGTAAACTAAAAATAAACATAAAATTTAATTTTAAAAAAGGAAATTGCTGAACAAACTGCGGCTTATAAATATAATGAAAACAATTGAATTGTCACCCTTTTAGTTCTTCAGTTACCAAAGCAATGTATCCAATTATTGTAGAAGATAAAAATCTATGGTTGACATAAAAATTAATCATATTATAATACTTTTAATGATTTCCATTTTCATTACTTTTATCTATTTTCTTTCACTTAATTTTGTTATTTGTTTAAATAATATCATCAAAGATGAAAGCAAAGTTATAGATCATTATTTTACAGACAAAGAAACTGAGGCAGCCAACGGGGTTAAAACAATATTATAGAAACTCAAATTAGGAAAAAAAACTTCAGGGACATCTAGTTCACAACTAAAGAGAAAGTCTCTCTATAATATTCATAACAGGTGGTCACCAAAATTCTATTCCATTGAAAAGGACCCCATTTCCCTTTGAGACATCTTATTCCACTTCTAGACAGCTCCAATTGTTTGAAAGGATTTTTTTCTCATTTAATCAATATAATCTGGACACTCTAATCATTGTTTCTCTGGAAACAGAAAAAATCTAATATATTTTCCATCTGATAGCATCTTACATATTTCAAGGTGGCTATCATGCGAGCCCAGAATCTTCTCTTCTTCAGGCTAAACACTTCTAGTACCTTTAGTCTATCCTTCCAGGGAATGAATTTGAGATTTCTCATAATCTTATTGTTCTTTTCTAGATACTCCCCACCTTTTTAAAGTCCTTGCAAAATGCAGTTCCAAGAAGCAGTTTACTCAATTGTTTCCCATCTCACTGTTCATTCCACTACATCATTTGGGGTTCAAAGTCAACTTAGGATTTAATAAATATACTCTCCTCCAGTATAAGCTAAAGTGTTGATTTTAGAAAATAGAATTCGAATGTGACACATTTATAAATAAAATAAGCCTGTGCTTTTCAAACCAGTCAATTTTGGAAAGGAAAAAAGTTAACAAAACAGTCATTTTTTGAGGTTAATTGAAAGTTAATTGACTATCAGTACTGAGATCAAATATTTTTTTCTTAGGGTTTAAGGCTGGAAAACATGGGGCGGCCAAGTAGCACAGCAAGTAAGAGCACTAGCCCCAGTGTTGGGATGACCTGGGGATCGAATTTGGGCTCAGTCACTTAGCACCCACCCAGAAAAACCTGGCCATGTAACCTTGAGCAAGTTACTTAACCCCAATTGCTTAAAAAAAAGACTGGAAAACATTCTGGCACATCAGACATGGCACCAAATTCTATTAAGTGCCTTCCCCTCACCAGTGTGTACAAATCCACCAGATTTATAGAATTTTAGGACTGAAAGAGATAGTAGAGAGGTGACATGGTATAGGTGTTAGATTCAACTTGGATTCAAGAAAATCTGGGTTTAAAACTTGCCTCTGACACTTCAGAGCAGTGTTGTCCTGAACAAATTCTTTACCCTCTCTGAAACTCAATTTCCTCGTTTGTAAAATGAGCATGAGAGTACCCTTAGCATCTATATAAAAAAGAGTGATCAGAATTAGAACAATTATCTAAGATTTAATTATCAGGTACGTTTCATTCGCCAGGTGTCAGTGGTGCAAATGTGCTGAATGAAACAATCCATTCTCTCACAAAGGCCTATTTAATTGACATAAAGAACTTTGCAAAACTTGAAATTGCTACATAAATATCAGCTATTAGAAATCCTCTAGGCCAATGTTAAATACATCACCCACAGACCACATGTGCCCCACAACACTCCAAAATAAGACCCAAATGTAATTAGAATGTAAATGTAATAAACATTTAATAAAATTATTATGTAATTAAATTTTAATGTAATGAATTTATAAATGTTAAATTAAATGTAATTAAATTAAATTGTCATATTAAACACATTTAAATTAAATATGCTCACACATTAAATGTAATTAAATTTTTATTGAATGTGATATTTTATAAACATTTAATAAAATTATTTATTTATAGTTACTAAATTTTGAATTAAAATAAAAAATTTATATACTTTGAATTATATAGATTGTAAAATATAAAATTGTTTATAAACATTTTAAATTCTAGAAATTTAATAAAATATAATAAAACAGAGGTAATATTGTATTTTAAAACTAAATCTATATGCCACCTACAAGGATTCTTATGTATACCATAGTGTAATCTGTTTCTATTGAAGTTAACACCTCTCTTCTCTATGCTATCATTATTATTTTACAAATAAAGAAACAGAGTCGCAAAGAGGGAAGTAACTTGCCCAAGGTCACATAGCTAGAAAGTGGCAGAATTTAGTTAGACTTCAAGGCTCCAGATGCTTCTTAGACAAGTGTTTTTGTCATTGAAATTATTTCTTTTTTTTAATTGCAATAAAACTTTTTTTATTCATTATGACTAGATATTTCAAGCCATGGGAATAGAGAATCTATGTTGCACAGATGTAAGTAAAGTTTTTACTGACTGGCATTAATTTTTTTCTAACTTCCACTACATCTGCAAAAGTAAATAATGGCCCCTGCAGAGATAAGCTATCAACCGACTGTGGGCTTTAGGAAAATGTAGCTCTGGCCCATTTGATGAAAAGAGGATTTATAACATATCACAAGCCATTTAAATGACAAAGCAGTGGGGGGAGGCCTGGGCCTTCTGGTTTTCATTAATAGATTAAGTTATAAAACTTGCTCCCATTTCCAAGATGAATTGCTGATTTGTAATCCCCAAACAAATAAAAGTGATCATGAAAGAGACACAGAGGTACCACAGTGTTCAGGAGTCCCTGCTTTGGGCCATTAGCACTTTAGCCTGACGGCTTCTCCTTCTGTGGAGGGCAAGTCAGACAGTCCAGGAGCTCTCTGACTGAGGAGTGATGAGGTACAAGTGCAAAGAATCCAGTCTCCCAGCAGGTTCACTTCTTGCCTCCATTTGCTTTGATTTTGGTGATTTGTAAGTGATGGATCCCAGTGGCCCCAGCACTTTCTATTATTACTATGCTCTGTCTCTACATGACTTGGTGGTTTAACTATTAAGAGTAAACACTTAAATCTTCAATCTTGTAACGTCATGGAAGAGATCATGGGACAGTAGTGAGGCAGCATGGAAAAGTGGATGAATTGCCAGAATTGGAGTCAAGACAACCCCAGAATGAATCCTGACTCTGACCTTTCCTAGTTCTGTAACCATGAAGGAAAGGCACTTTACTTACAGCATAAAAGATATCAAGATATACCTTTTGTCCAAAAATGTAGAGGAGGAATTGATCATTTCATATGTCCTTTTAGGCATTTCTCCACCATCAACCTCAATCTCTCAGCTTTGTAGTTTGGTAGTATAGAAAGCATCAGGAAGAAGTTGGGCACCATTGGGACACTTCCTACTCAGCTATTTACACTTGCCACCAGACCAATCCATCCCTGGCACCTCCATTTAAGCAAATATTAATCTCTCTGGAAGTAGGAAGTAGATGACTGCATGCAAAGTCATTTCAGAGGACAGCAAATACAACTAATATAACAAAGAATGTGTATTGGGGGAGAGGAGTATTTGAATTTACTTTATTAGAGAATGATTACAGCAACATTGGTTCAGTCAGTTAGCTAGTATTTATTAAGTGCTTACTATGTGCTAAGCACTGGGGATACAGAGAAAGGTGGGAGTGGAAACCAGTTCCTGCTCTCAAGGAGCTCACAGTCTAATGGAAAGAGAAAACATGCAGCTGATCACATATAAACAATGTATATTCAGGAGTTCAAAATTTAGAACTGGGATTTCCTTCCAACACAATGATGGCCACAAATGTGTTAAAATATACAAGACGAAGCCTTCAATAAGATCACAGTGATAATTTTGCTGAATGAGTATTCTTGAGACATCAAGGACATTTTTTTAGGACAGGGAGCTCTATGATTAGCAAAGGTGTTCTCCCGGGCCAAGAACGATATCCTAGCATAGTGCAAACAAAATTATGAGCTGAGAACTTCACTCCCTACTGCCTTTATCAGACATCACCTAAAGTCTTATGCTCTGTTCTGGGTTCCAGGGCTTAAGAACAACCTTAATAAGCTGGAGAGTGTTGAGATGAGGGCAGTCAGGATGGCCATGGTTCTGGAAGCCATTTCACCGAGAGATCAGTTGAAATGACTGGAGATGTTTAACATAGGCAGTGTTAGATTCTGTTTGATATTTAAGACTTTTCCTTATCTGTGCTCTTCCAACTTTTTACACTTTCTACATTCTACTTCACTCTACAGAACCCAATATCCAGCTAAACCACTCTATTTGCCAAGCTTGATCAACTGTTTCCTTGGTTTGGTTTGAGTTTTTGGCAAAAGTCAAGTGCACTTATCAGAATGTTCTGAAATGTCTATTTCTACAAAGTGATGACTAGGGATTTCCTTGACAGGGTTCATTCTTAAACTGATCTTTTTTTTTCATTACAGAGAGCAAAAGGATAGAATCATTGCCAAGGTCTAGCATCTGATATGTCTCAGCCACAAAAACTTCTCTAGTTCCCCTGTGACCTTACATTAGTCATCAAAATGACTAATATCCATCCCTACATGGATGAATTGATACCAATGATAATGTCACAGTCGATAACATACAGAAATTCAGCAGAATTTATAAAGGCAACACTGATGTCTTTCCAATGGTTTGCATTTTATATAGATTTTATCTGTAGCTACATACAAGCTATACCTTTTTTATTGACTAATGGAGCTAGAAAAAAAAGATATGAAAGCTCCTCTTTCTTCCATATTATTATTCATCTATAGACTTACAATTAATTAGCACTATGTGCAAGCTACTTAAATATGTTCACTTTAATATGGTCTCCTTTTCTAATAAAAATTCACTTTTTTATCATTTTGCTGCTCCTTTTGAGACAGTTTAGTATCTAGTCGATCTGCGATAATTTGAGGATAGCAGTAGAACTTTGTCTCTGAAGAATCATACTGTCCCTTGATCTTTTACTACCCAGAGCCTCCTCTTTATTTACTTATTTTGAGAAAGGGGATTGGAGAAAGAAATATTAATCACTGGTAATGAATTTGATGTTTGTGAAAGATGCCAGATGCGACATCATGGTGGCTGAAATTCTTTTATCCACAGCACAGACAAAAACAGCACTTGTTTCCCTCTACTGTACTTTCTGATAGACCCTGACGCGGAATTTTCATACCTGAGCCATCCCTGTCCATTAATCATCAGTGTTATGTTTCCAGGATCATTTTCAGTAAAACATCTCCCCTTGGTGTAAAAGTCACCATGGATTTATAGAGGAAATGTTTTCCACTATTTTTTTACAGACCTGGGGGATTAATATCAAGCAACATCTTTGGCATGAAATTAATTTTGAGTCAGAGAAAAAAAAATAGTGTGGCCCAATGGAGAGGCAGGAGAGTACAATAGAAAAAGGAATCAACTTAGAGTAAGGTTATCTGAGTTCAAATCCCAGTTCTTCCACTTCCTATCAGTGTAACCTTGAGCAAATTACTTCAGTTCTCCAGGCCTTTCTTCATCTGTCAAATAAAGGAGTTGGACCAGCTAGTTTCTAATATCCCTTTCATCTCTAAAACCTATGATCCTAATGTATATTTATGTGTTTGTGCACATACATGGGTATGTGTGCATATACACACATCTATAGCTATGTCTATGTCTGTATATGTCAAGGGGTGTGTGTGTGTGTGTGTATCCTACAAATATAACCTGGCTGACAAGGAGTTAATGTCAACGAGTAACATCAAGTATCTAATAAATAGGAACCATCACCATCAGCTCTACCCTTCAAAAATCATGCCACTATTATGTACCATGGGACTGTAAAGTATGATGTGAAGAAAAAGTAAAAGGGCAGGATGAAATAGAAGATTCCAATGCTATTGTTTCTGAAATCTCTATCCTCACACCTCATCCATGGCTTCCTTTGACTAGTTGCCTGTTAGATTTTCTTCATCCCCTGTGGGTTCAAAGTTGAATTTGTTTCCAATTCACCTGGTTAACTTCCTACACTAATTTTCTTCACCCCCAAATTTGGAAGTCATTCAAGAGACATTTATGAAGCGCCTTCTAAGTACCTGGCACTGTGCTAAACATTGAGATACAAAAACCCCCCAAAATTTCTGTCCTCAGGGAGCTCACAATCTAATGGGAGAAACAGCATGAATACAACTATGTAGGAACAAGCTGCTCAGCAGATAATGGAGCTAATCAACAGAGGAAAACACCAACATGAAGGTGGATCAGGAAAGGCTTCATGTAGGTGGGATGAGACTGAACGGATATATGAGAAATGAGGAGGCAGAGACAGGGCATCGTTAACTTCCCTTTCCTCTGCTTCCCTTGTGTCCAGTCACCAAATTTTATAAACTCTTTATTAGAATCATGCAAAAAGAGCTGGGAGAGACCTCAAAATCATTCTACACATAAGGAAACTGAGTCTGGAGTAGTTGGGTATACTTGCCCAAGGTCACACAGGGAGTAAGCAGCAGAGCCAGGCCACAAATCATCCTTTTGATTTCATATCCTGCTCTCTTTCTATATCTCCGTGCTTCCCATTGGGTTCACTACTTACAATCCGTTTCAGCTGCTGCCCATTACCCATCAGGCCATTCATGACCTAATTCCCAGAGTCCAGGCTCTATCCCCTTGTGAGGCTTTTCCTTTAATGGGGCCACAATATTAGCAAGGTGGTTATTTCTTCTACTGACATCAATAACCCTACTTTTATATCCTCTCATTAACCTTAGTTTTAACCATGTTTTCCCACAATTCTTCACAGAACATCTGTTCAACAAGTAACATGGTAGAGTGGAGAGGAGTTCAAGACTTCAAACACCACTTTCCAATCCTGTTCCAAATATTCATGAGTTGCATGACCACAGTTGTCACTCAAACTCTCTGAGTCTTAGCTGACATTTTTTAATCTGTAAAATTTTCCTAATACTTTTAGACTCTAGCTCACAGAAGTGTTCAAATAACATAATGCATGTAAATTTTAAAGTACTGCAGAATCATTGTTTTCTGAGTATTCTAGAGGCATTCAGGTATCATTTAGACAGGAAGGAAGGAAGGAAGGAAGGAAGGAAGGAAGGAAGGAAGGAAGGGCTTGTTAAGTACCTTCTATGTGTCCAACATTGCTAAGTGCTTTACGAATATTATCTCATTTGATCCTTACACCTATCCTGGGAGGTGGGTGCTATTTTAATTCCCCATAATTGAGCACACTCAGGCAGAGGGGGATGAAATGACCTTGTCATTTCCATACACCTAGTAAGGTTTCCCTGACTCTGGGCCTGTCTCTTTGTCCCCTGCATCACCTAGATACCTGCAAGGTAGACTCTAGGAGAGAGGCAAAGACTGCTCTACTCATTGGTTTCTGATTCCAAGCTCAACATTCCCTAATCCTTCAGCTGGGGATAATTGGCCCCTTTTTCACTCTATTGTTCAACTGTAAACTCAGTTTTACAGAACCAGTTTTGCTTCTCATGAACAGCTGTGACCCGCTCCAATGTATGGATTGCCTCATGTCCACTGTTTTGTAGCACAAGTGTTTAGGGATCTCTCTGGAAGCCACAAGGATAAGCGTGGCCGCACCTAATGCAGGTTTAGAACTTGAACACCAGTCCATTTGTGTATTGAAACTGGAGCCTTTCAGTTTGTTGTCATCATAATATCAGCCTAGCCCAGTGCAGTGTTGGTAAATGTTTAACAAGCAGCTCTTGAGTGGGGGACACATTAATATACACGACACATTTTTAACTGTCATCTTCATGAATAACTTTTTCTACATTATTTCCTTATGTCTGGAGTCAAACAGCAAAACAATAAATCAAGCCTTGACTTGTACCATATGTTTATATATTATATATAGAGATATAAATATACACACATATATACATATATATACACATACATGCTATATAGACATATATATATATATATATCCTTATTTATGTACATGTCTTCCCTGATAGAATGCAAGTTCTATTCTATTTATGATTATTTAATTGATAGAAGTATTGATAGAGCAGAAATTTCTACCATGACATTGATTTTTCTTGAAGTTAGAGCCAAAATAAAGAATGGGATCCAAACAGGCTTTGTAATTTATAGAAACCCACAAGCCAGGACTGAGCTCCTCGAAACGACACCAAAATACTTCTCATAACACCTAGTTGAAATGCTTTTGATGAAGTGATTGATTCAGTGAAAATACCTGGACTTTGTTCCCTCCCCTAGTTTATATTGCTAAGTAATTCAGCCTAGAAGTCCAGGGAGTCTTTTCTCTTACACTTATCACCTATATCTTCCTTCTAATATATATATATATATGTATGTATGTATATATATGTATATATATATATATTCCCATACTCCTCTTTGTCTTGAGTCAAGCCCAAAGATCTCCATCCATGAGTAGAAGTCAATAAGATGTGAGCTTATTAAGAGCATTTTGACCTCAGCACTTAGCACAGTTGATAGCACAAGGCAGATGATTGATAAATGTTTTATGAAGAAATGAATGCTTAAAGGTTCACTAAAAGTCTATTGGTTTTACCATCATTAGATGCCTCGAGAATACTTTAGAAATCTCTAAGCCCTCAAGGGAGTCATGATATCCTGGGATGGTCAATGATGGCTAATTCCTCTCCTCTTAAGGCATCCTCTGATTCCTCCCTACAGCGCAGAGATGATTTGAAGTTCTAGAAAGCCCTGCCAGAATAGGTAGGAACCATGCTAGCAGCTTCTCTGAGATTTGGTGGGCTTCCTGCATGAAAAAGTTTATGACTTGTTATGGATTCTGGTGTCTACCAATGAGCCCTTTGAAATCAAGGAGGGGCTCATCACCAGAGGATTGGCCACCATTGGAGTCTAGATAACCCCTGAAATTCAATGGAAGGCTGAAGGGGGTTGCAATATGCATGGGTGTACCAGTGAAATCAGAGATTCTTGAAACATTTGAGAGATTTGCATGCAAAACCTAAAATGAAAGTGACATTTAAAAATTATAAGTAGGTAGGTTTTTGATAAGTTTCTCTACATGAAAAAAGTAATATAGAACTCCTTACAAAATATAAAGCTCTCTAACTAATTTCTTTACATGTGTTTCTGAAGAGAGATAAAAGCATAAGACAGAGTTTGTGGGGCTCTCAAATCTTCTACTCCCTCCTTCTTGTATTCCAGATGAGGAAACAATCCAAGAACTATTGAGATTCCCAAGGCCATATCAGTAGCGAATAACAAGACTCCCATTTGAACTGAAGCCTTTGAACTCTGGATTCAGTGTGTTTTTCTCTTTTCCTCATCAGGAAGCCTGTTCTACTTTGGGATGTTTTCACGGTTGAAAAGTTTTCTCTAATATCAACCCTAAATCTACCTCTCTGCAACTTCTACTCAGAGACCCAGAATTCTTTTATCTAGGGCCAAGCAGAAAGAAATCTAAGCCTCTCATCCAGGTAACACCTCTTAAAATAGTTGGGAGCTGGTTGTCTTGTCCTTGCTGTACTAGTCAGATTAAAGGACAAAGTTATAAAGAAAAAAAGTGGTCTTTGCAACTTAAATTGGATTAACACAGGTTAGAAGCAGATTGTTGAGTAGGTGTGCACACTGTGAGCTCTTACTGGCAACTCATTATGGCTTAAGAGAAATCCTGAAGAGGGAAAAATCATTTCAATGTTTTCTTGCTCCAGCAAATAGAGGGCTTTGGGTCTTTCCTTCCTACAAACTATATACAATGGAGCTTCAGGAAAAGTCAGCTGTCGATGAGACCTTCCTATAAAACACAGATGGGCTCAAAACACTACACAGACCCTCCCCAATCAAAGGACCCCAGCCTTAGAAGTTAATTTTACTGCTTGAATCTAGAGTTTTCCTTTTCCTCTCTGGGAAGGTTTAAAAAAGAATGTCTGTTTTGATTTCAACAGGCTTAATCCGGACATAACATCCTTTCCCACTCTCTACTAGACTGTAGCTATCAAATGAAGATATCATGTCTATGTCTGGGTGAGCTGTTCTTGTTTCTAATGACCATGATGTCATTGCAGTAATCAGGAAAGACTTGTCTGTCTTTGGAGCTCGGTCCCAGACCATTGGCCCAGAGCACTTCCCAGCCTTTTCTTTAACATGACGGAGGTTCTGCTAGATTTGCAATTAGAAATGAGTTTGTTCGATGAAGCTGTGTGGCCTCCAATTAGAACTTGTTTCCTTGGGATGGGGAGGGGTTTCTTCTGGCCTGAGAGATTACTAGTATTCAGATAAGCAGCTTCCCTCATTTAACAAATTTGGGAATCTGGGGGGCTTTCCTTCCCAGTCACTCTTCTTTTCTTATTCTCTCAGGACTCAAAGCTCTCTTCTGCCTAAATAGAGTTCATGTGATCAGTCAACCAACCAACCAGCCAACCAATCAATCATTAAAGATTTATTAAACACATGATACATGATAGACACTTGACTAGACACTGAGATATAATACAAAGAGAAATTATTCCTATTCTTAATGAGTTTACATTCTAACTGGGGAGACAACAAGAACAAATGTGGTTTCAGAATAAATCTCAAAGAGAATGGATGTAAATGAGTACAAAGTGTTTAAATGCAAGGAAGTTTGGGAGAGAAAGGATTCAAATTTAGGGATATGAGGGAAGGCTTCAAGAGGGATCACAAGATCAGAAATCCAAGGGTGAAGGGCCTCAGGAGCTAGCAAGTCCTATCCCCTCATTTTGCAGATGTAGAAATTGAGGTTCAGCAACTCATATTACTTGCCCAATACAACTCAGGAAGTGAGTTAAGTGTTATCTGAGTCATCAGTAAGACACAGATTTCATTTGTGTACAAACAAAAGCTGAGTGAGCAAGTTTGGGGCACTTGCCCCAAAGACTGACCGACTGAGAGATCAATCTTCTGTCAATCCTCTTTAAAATGAAGACAGCGTCTATACCCAGGGTCATGGAGAGAATGCTCTACAAAGCACAAGGCAATACGTAAACACTAGCTAGCACCACCATCATCATCTTAATTAGGCAGGAAGTTTTAGCTAATTCTTTTAGCACCCCTCCCCTTTGATAAGCTTTCAATTCCCATGTATGTTCAGCACAGCTTCTCAATAAGCCAAGCTTTAAACTGCAGGCAAATTTGCATAGCTCAGAAATGCCTGAGGTTGCAAATCTCCACTCTTATTTCACACATGTATGATAAATTTATTCCACATATGGATTGGTTTTAGCCAAAGGTGAGTAGCTCAATGTAAAATGGGGGATGGAGAGAATGACATCATTGCTCTGCTACAGACTGGCAGGGATTGATTTCAGCAGAATCTTGGCAAAATTCTATCATTCATTTTCCTTTGCCCCTTTTCCCATGCCATATCACAGTTGGGTAATGGAATGACCCCATTCCAATAGGTAGCCTAAGGATGATTACCTTACAATCCAAGTGGGAGAAAAGGATAAGCAAACTACTCAAAATATGATCATCAGTTTGGATAAGCTATGTCCCACAAGGTTTCCCTGTGACCCAGGGACTGGCAAGAGTCAATTTTCAATGTTCAGGGTGAGCATTTACACCTTAGAAATTGCCAAATGCTACAAATAAGAGCTTGATTTACTGTTTGGGCAATCACTTTGACTTAATAAAGTGATGGAGAAAATGTTAAAAATACAGATTAAATTTATAAGTGTGTCCTGTGTATATGTCTTCAGAGGTTTTACCAGCATACCTCTGCCTGTAACCTCTGTTTTCCCAGCAGCAAAATAATTATAAGGTCTAAATTTTCGGAGATTGGGGAAGTATATTTCCCACATGACTGATAGCTAAAAATGGGACTTTGACCACTAGGACATAATAATCTGGATGGTTCAATAAGAAGCTATCAGTTAAGTACATGTGATTAGGAGTTCAATGGAGGAAAGGAATATGCATATTACTCAGTGACTTTCAGACCTATGATCTCCTTGGACTTGGCATTTCCTCTATGAATACAGATCATAGCCTCCTCAAAGTTTAATTGATTTTCTTTGAGCTATTGCATCAAAGACCATCATCCATAACCAAGCAGGTAATTCACTTCTCCTGCTTGGTAGGATGTGTAATAACTTCTATTACAAAACTTGTATGGATTTCAAAAACCCATATTGGCCACTTCACAATGAGGGCTCCAAAGGGGCTTCTGTGGAGTTGTGATCTTAGGGAAGTGGCCATCTCCTTCAATGAAAAGGATTATAGCCAAGCCATACATGCCCATCCTGTCCAACTCTTACTGAAATTCTCACATATGCACATCAATTTCATCCTGTATGGTTCTAACATGCCGAGTGACTTCTTTGGTTTCTTTTGATGTAAGGGCACATAGAATGGCTATTAGCCCAATATTTGCCACATGACTAGCCTGTGCTTAAAAAAATGAAGCTATGTTTAATCTACCAGCAGATGCCTCTCTGCTTTGGAAGTAAACCCACCCTACCTCCTCCTACCCCACCTTCAACACATATTCAATACCAATTACCACTGAAAAGGAAATTGTAAAAGTTCCTCCTCTTCTCACATTAATAAAATGAAGAATTTTTAAGTAACTCTGGGCCAAGAAACTCAGAAACTGGTTAGAGACATACTGGACTGATTGGACCCAGTTACTGAATGTCCATGAATGTCCACCCTCTTCAAGGTACTTCCCTTTGACATAATACTAACTTTCCTGGAAATAGCTCTGGAGCCCTCAACATGGATTGTGTGATTTTCTCCATCAATTTATCCACTGAGAGGCACCATTGAGCAAGTGGATGGGTCCTGCTCATGTGCCTCACCCCAGTTTTCCTGGGAAAGCATTTCTGCTTCTGTTTCCTGCCTTGCTGAGACCACACCTGGAGCCTTGTGCTCAATTGTGGGAACCAGATGATAGGAAGGACATTGAGAAGCTGGAGAGTCCAAAAGAGAGCACACCAAAGACTAGAGGGCTTGGAGGTTGTGCCCTTTGAGGATCAGCCCTACACTTGGCAACCTAGTCAAAATGACCTTCATTCTATCGCTCACACAGGGCACTCCCATAATTCTGCCTTTGCATTGGATATCCCTGATGCTCTGGATTAAATGAGGGGTGGGAGAAGGAAGAAGGAACAAGTATTAATTATGCACCTACTTTGTACCAGGCACTGAGATAAGTATTTTACAAATATGGTCTCATTTTAGCCTCACCACAACCCTGGTGCTATTATTATCCCCATTTTACAGTTTAGATGCTGAGGCAGAAAGAAGTGAAATGCCTTGCCCAGGGTCACACTTATGGTAAGTGTTTAAAACCAGTTTTAAAGATGGGCTTTCCTGACTCTAGGCACAGCCCCTAACCACTGTGCCACACCATTGCCTCTGGCAGACTGGAGAAGAGAAAATTTGGGGAGTACATGAGGACTGTCTTCAAGCACCTGAAGGGTTAATACATGAAAGGGTGATTAGACTTCTCTTGCTTATAGCTAAAGAGCTAAATTAGTAGACATGAGTAGAAGTTGCAAACACACAAATTTGGACTTGATTTCTGGAAAACCTCCTTGACAATTAGGCCTATCCAAATGTGGGATGAGCTTCCTTGGGAACTAGTGAATTTCCCCTCACTAGAAGTTTGCAGTTGCAGGCTGGATGAGCATTTGGTTGGGGGAATTGTTGAGGTTCTGGGTTGGCCAGGAGGCCACTGGGGTTTGGTGATTTTGGATCTTTGTATCCAAGCACACTCAGAGTGTTCACCATTTACCCTCCTGTATAAGCACCAATTACCTCTGACAAAATTAGAGGGCAATAGACTGAGGTTAGAATGGAACCAGTCTTGACCCCAGTCATTTTTCAGATGTAAAAGGCATTGGAATAAAATTAGTTTTAAGAATTTTGTGATATCTCTTCTCCTGTAAATGAAGAAAATTTTGGGGGGAGAAGGTGAAGCATTAAACTGTAGTAGGGAATTTCTAACCTAATAGGCTAAGAAACATGGGGGTTTACTCAGGTGTGAGAGCTTACCCTACACTGTCTTCTGTAAGATCATGATTAACACCTCACTGCTCCTAGTAAGGATGTTCAAAATACTACAATAATCATATCACATGAACTTCCCAATCTGACCCCTTGTTACCTTGAACCTCCCCCCTACCACACTGTACAATTCAGCCATTTCAGCCCTCTGACTGTTCTACACATACCAAGTCATCTCCTATCTTCAGACTTTTGCATTGACTATTCCTCATGCCTGAAATGGATTCCCTCATTATCTTCACCTTTCATAATTCCTGGTGGCTCCATAGACATTCAGATCAGATGCCAGCTTCTACATGATGCTTTTCCTCATTCCCCAGAAAGTTCTGCATTCCCTTTCAAAACTACTCTGCATTTATTACACACAGTGTGTGTGTGTGTATGTATGTATGTATGTATATCTCCAAACATATCTACTTATTTTCTCTCATTAGAATGTAAGCTTCTTAGGGGCAGGACTTTTTTCCACTCTTAATTCTAACACACAATAAATGCTTAATAAATGTGTGTTGATGGCTCGGTGGATGGATATTTGAACTGGGATCAACAGCTATGTCTTGATTGGCAGCTAAGTGTCAAGCATTGGTCTCAATTACAATCTGACCCTTGCCCTAAACAAACAAATCAGATGTACCATAGTGATAGTAGCAAGAGGTTTTGGCAGGATTCAGTGGGGAGTGCTGGGTGTGGAGTCCTTTTAACTAGGTTCTAATGTTGTCCATGCTACTTGCCACCTGTGTGAATTGAGAGTCTCTCAGTCTCTATGTTGTTATACATGAAATGGGATGAGCAGAATATAAATGGTTAGACTCTGATCCTATGCTTATCTCATAGCCAAGATTCCTTCTATACTTCTATATCTAAAACCATGGTCTAATGAAAGGGATAAATTATAGCTATGAAAAAAAAATCATAAGGCTACAACTAATTCCCCTGGCAAAAATGTTTGCTTCCTCCACACACAGGATGGAGCTTTAATAGCAATTACTCACATTTCTATAGCACTTTTAGTTTAAAATAATGAAACAAAAACACTTTTCTTGTAATAGCTCTGGGAGGTAGCTTCATTTTGCAGGGGAGCAAAAGGAGACTTTGCAAAGTGGAGAGACTTGGTTAGCTTCACTCAGGTGGTAGCCATCATCACCAGGGTCCTAAACCAGGTCTAACCTTCTGTCACATGGCCTTGAACCTTCAGAAGGTCAAGGTTCACATATAAATATACCAGGATAAAAATAAAAATCTATCAGGAATGTTTGCTGCTAGCGGCTTCAGGAAACCTTACACATATTGAACGATTTATCTTTTTATCTCCCCAAGTCCTTCCCTCAGAATCAAAACGGCCTCCCAAAATATAGAATGATTTAATGCAAGTGATGTAATGTTATGTGTATATTTTCAGGCTTTTCCTTGCCAATGTTCCATAAAAAGCAGAAAGCACTCTCTGAAGACCCCGACCACGATGAAAACTATTTCGACCTCCTCCTCCACACCATCACTCAAAAGGAAAACCCCCTCTCAAATGCTTGTCAACAAATACTTTGGTTTAATATATGCGTGCCTCTTGGTTTTCTGAATGCTGTGGCTGTTCACAGTTTGGGAAGGTTGAATTGACTCCTTCAAAAGACGACTCCCATTGTCTTGTAAAGAAAAGACAAGGAAAATCTCAATGAGCTATATTTGTTGATATCAGATGATTCATTGAACTCCAAGAATTGGTCATATGGAGGAATCAGTGCCTACCCCACATTAATGCAAGGAAGTTCCTTCAATACTGGAGAAGTTAAATTAGTTTTATGTTTCAGGAGTGAGGAAAGACTTTCTCTTTTTATTTGTTTGTTTGCTTTTCTCAGAACCAATGCCAATAATATAAAAATCAGTCTGCAGCAAAACCTGCAACAGAAAGCCCCAACCTGACTGACTGTCAAATGGGCACAAAAATAGAAAATATAACTTTTAGCCCTTCTGCTCTTCTGATTTTAAAAGATGACTGCACAAAGGCAACCCAAAGTGCGGGATAAGATTTCACATTTTATTGGTGTTTGGGGAAACTTTATACTCTGTCTCTGGAAAATCAGAAAGGGAAGTGGTCACAAGGAATCCACATAATAATGTATGGGGAAGCCAACTAAAATTTACAAGGGAGGGGACTCTGCTGCTAAATCAAAGGCTGGCCAAGTCCTACAGCATGCAATTTATTAATAGTGGGCTGCTAGGCCCGCCAGCAGCTCCTTCGTTTCTCCTCATTTAGGACTGTATTCCCACTAAGCTCTTAAATTATTATTAGTAGTGTTATTGTTATTAGAATATTAATATCTGTCCTGAACTGTTAGTGGAAAATATGTGTTGTTAATATGAACATATACATCCTGGTACAGAGTGAGGAGAAAACAAACATTTCGTAGCTTTAGAACAGGTGGAATGGGTCCAGATTATATGTTGTCAATATTTTGAGGGTTTTTTTTTTGCTAGTGAATAACATTGAAATGCTGAATGCTCTGCTGCTGGCTTGAGTTTGCAGAGAACAAGAATTTGGTCTAGTTTTGAAGTTCACATTGCTGGGGATCTGTTGGCACAAAGAAACAGTATGTGCTCTTAACCTTGCTCCAGTTTTCCAGCTGTGACTCCAAGGAAAGGATGTTTATGGATGACTACTGACAGAAAAAGAAAAAAAAAGATTTTTCTAAAGAGCTCATTTCAAACTCTTTGCAATCACTTTCTGAAAGACCAATAACATGTTGTAGTTGTGTTTGACACACGTTTGAACTTTTCCAGCAGAAAGGACACATTGTCCCTGAATTCAAGAGGAAAGAGAAACGTCCTGAGTGAGACACTCACTTCTCCAGGAAGGTATGCCCCTCATTTCCTTGGTTTAGTATTAATTCTAAGCCACGCTCTCATAGCACTTATTTGTTTCCCCAACCATGGCTATGATCCTGTAAGGAATACTATACAACTCCTTTCTCACTGTTAAAGAATAAGTAGCTGTTAACTATAGGTGTGCTAGTAAACTCCTAACATCAGGCTCTTGGTGGGGTTTGGAGGGGAGGGGGGATGTGTGCTCAGCATGCTTTTACATCTAATCAGCATTATGAACTTCTCTTCATCACGTTTTAAAAGCCTAGACGATCAACAACACGACAAACCAGGCATCGGTTTGTATTGCTTGCCTTTCTGAGATGTAAATGCTCACACTGAAAATTTTAAAATCAGCTCTTGGGAATCTGCAGACATCCCCAAACTGTTAACTCTTATTAGGGATGTTCCTATAGTGATCCATGGGAAATAAAAGTCTATTCAAGGATGTATTTAAGCCGCTAACTGGGAAGCAAATCATAAAGAAGAAAAAAAGGAAATTTCCATTCCAGAGTCTTGGCCCAGTGTCACACCTATACTATGCTTGGGTCCCGGGCCCCCACTGCCTCTTTTCAGATCATTTCCTGTTGGATATTGAAACAGGTATTAGGTACAAGTACATAACTATGATCCTTTTTTTTTTTTACTCAGGCTGAGAAGAGTTTCTTTTTTCCCCTAAAATCATTACACGGAACAATTTTCTTATGGGAGGGGGGGGGGGGGGGGGGATGGACCTAGTATTCAAAGAGGCACCACTGACTCTACATCAACTATTACTACTTAACTTTAATTTTTTTCCCTAGGGATAAAGAAAGGGTAAGAATAGTTTTCAGACCCAGTGCTTTAAATGTATCAGCTTCTCTTTCCATCTCCATTATCCAGTTCCCTCTACCATAGAAACTGCAGCAAGATATGAAGAAAGGAATGGAATTAAACTTTAAAAATGTTATGATTGAGACCTGAAAAGGTGTATTCTTAAAACAAATGATAAAATGTCTCCAAACCTTATCTTAGGGTCAGGTTTTGATCATGAGATTTGGAGTGGGAAAGCAATCTAGTCTATGATCCCCTAGTCTACGATCTTTGTTGGAAGGAGTGCCCAAGGTCCCCCAGTCACAGAGCCAGGATTCAAATTCCTACCTGGTAACTTCAACTAACCATTCTCTCCACTTTACCACATTGCCAAAATGCAACCAAAATTCTGCAATAAAACATATACATTTGTGATTTCCCACACATTACGTAGAACAGCCAAAGGGAAGGGAGCCAAAGAGAAGGAATCGAAGATGTCGACTTCACTTCTGGATTATGGAAGAAAAGAAGAATAGCTTCACAGAGGAATTGGGGGGAAATAATTTTAACCAGTGGACATGATAAAGAAGATGGTAATTCCAGGAATGACAGAGGATGAACCAAAGTGGGGAAGCAGTAGCAACAAAACAAAATTTTGCCAAAATCCCTGATCTTAGAGTCAAGACACCAAAGTTCAAAGCCATTTACTGTTGCTTTGTGTGTGACCCTGGATAAGCCACTGCAACTCTCTGTGTCTCAGTTCCCCCATCTCAAAATAAAACAACATACTTGCAAGTCATGGAGTTATTGGGATGAGAAAACTTAAACTTTAGAGAATTCTAAATATGAAGAGTTATGCTTGGCACAGTGTATTGAAAGGTAAAGTTCTTTTCCAGTATGAATTAGGAGGGTGAAGTAATGCTAAAACTCCACCCTTCACCCCACCTATGCAAATCAACTGGACAATTTAAAAGGTTTTTCCAAAGTGAAACTTCTTGGATCATCTTCATTTTTCTTCCTTCTTCCCTTCTTCTCCTTCTCCTGCTGCCACCCCTCTACCCTTTTAAATAATTGATTATAGAAAGGAATATAATTTAATTCTTGTTCAAAGGTGACTTCTTAATGGGAAGTTTCAACCACAATTTGACATTTTAGTCCAATTTTAATGGGAGAAAAATAAGATGAAAAGAAAGAAAATATCAGGTATTTAAAAATAGTGATTTTAATTGACAGAGTGTTTTCAAGTGGGTCAATCACCTTATTAAAAAATCTCATAAGAGCCTTACATAGTCCATGAAATGAGTGTTAAGTTATTATTTACCACCATTATCCATAGAAGCAAACTGAGATGCAGAGATATTTTATGACTAGTTAGGTCACAGAGTTATTAAGTAACGTGAACTAGATTCAAATACAGGTCTTCTTCATTCCAAGCCCAGGTTAGGGTCTGTGACACCACATCATTTCTTATTTTAAAAGCAACTACAGTATTAAGAGTACCACCCCATCTGAGACCACTTTTCCAACATGAACTGGTAGCATCAAGTTTAGTTCCCAAAATGCAGCTTACAACTCACTCTCTGAGAGTTCTAGGTTAATCCTAAGGGTCTAGATTTCTAATAATGCCTATCACAAGCTCCCACCAGTTTGTATCACCTTGACAATAAACTTACCAGACTTAACTTATTTAGATGAAGTATTGTTTACTAAGATGTTATAACAAGAAGGGATAGTAAAAAATATTCCTCCAAAATATCTGAAGGCTCGTTCTCACAGCAATACACATAGCATTAATGGAGAAATTGGACTTAAACCATGCTCCTGAGGCATGCACGTATGGAATATGTTTAGCAAAAGTATATCCCTCTCCCAGCTTCTGGTAATGGAAATCCCTTTCTTGCTTCATAGAATTACCAGGAAGTTTCCTTAGATGTAAGTCTGCTTGATGAACTACTCAGCAGGGCTTCAAGAATCCATGCCTTTTTGGCACCCATAGTTGACTCTTTTTTCCCAACGTGAGGTTTGACACTCCCTGAATCTACTAACTTACTTAGATATTGTTTTTCCATGTCCATATGCAGTCTTAGCTTTGGCCACTGATGGTCCAGTGACCATGGTTACTGTTACACTTCAGCTCTGTCTGCCACTAGGACCTTGAAGTTTATACTTCCCTTCTTCTGGAATAGGATTTTGTCCAAAGAGACACACTACTCTTCCAGATTAAAACCATCACAAGTTCCCCATCTTGCATCATAGTCCCATTCCTCTCCCACTATGGTACTGTTCTTCAGGAGAATTCTCTCATCTTTTCAGTCCTCCATACTCACTTCACCCTTCTTCCACTCCAACCATTTTCAGACAGTCCATTTTTGCCAAAAGTTTCTGGATTATTTGTTTATGGCATTGGCAGTGGTACATCCCTCATTCCTCTCTATCCCTCGCTTCCCCTGTCCCCATTTATGTACCCCCTCACTCTAATTCTCTGTCATAAAATACATGGATTCTCCTATATGGTGGTCTTAGAATTTAGTCCACGATGCTTCATTTTGGTTAATCTTCCTTTACTCCTCCTGTTTATTTAAATTATACTTGTATCTTTTATCCCCTTAAATACTTTTTAAATCCCTTGATCATCATTCTTTGTTCTGTTTTGTTACCATTTGGCCTCTCTCTCCCTCTCTCCCTCTCTCTTTCCCCCTCCTCCCCTCTCTCTTTTTCACTCTCCCTCCCCCTTTTATTTAGTGACAGTTGTTATTTACCTTTTTATATTTCTCATGTAGGGCAGGTGTTGCATGCCACTCTCTCCTATGCAATGTTTCCTATTTTATTTGAATTGTAGCATAACTTCCTTCATTTTCTGAAATATACTACTCTAGCATTTCCTGTAGATTATTTTTATGTCAGTGTTTTTTCAATATATTGGCTAGCTTTGTTAAAATGGTATTTTCCCTCTTCCTTCTATGTTTTTACTAAACATGACTTTCTGGAGGGGTGAGGAGCTCAGTGGAAAATCAAGGCTATATAAAAAGAAATTATATAAATGAAAATTTATTTTGATTAAAAAGAAAAAAAATTGAAAGGATCCCTGCTTTCAAGGAGCCTGTATTCTTCCAAAGGAAACACAATAAATGTCATAGATGCTCACTCTCACTCAGGCTAACTACAGTTGGTGATTTGTTTTTCCACTGTAAAAAAAAAGGTTGTCAACTGTAAAAAACCATCTATTCAATTCTAGAGGCACAATGGTCTGCATGGTAGAGGATTCAACTAGATCAATAAAGATAGCATGTCAATAATTTATCAGCCTTTCTTCTATCTACTATGAAAATATATTTAGAACATTTTAAAAAGTGAAATATTCCTTTCTTTCCAGTATCTTACATTCTATAGATCAGGAGTTTTTAACTCAGGTTCCATGAATTTGATTTTTAAAATGTCTTTTGATAGCTACATTTCAATAGAATGAGCTTACTTAGCAGTTTTCTATATTTTCGCCTTCCTACACTTTTATGAATAAACAAGAGAGAGAAAGCAAAGTTAGGTATAAAATGGATAATTTCAATTATATTAAAATAAAAGGGTTTGTACAAATGAAACAAATATAGCTTAAATCAGAAATAAAGTAAAAAACATCAGGCTGGGTAATTCATAGACAATTTATCATATAAAAGCCTAATATCTAAAACATACAAAGAACTTTGTCAAATCTATGTGAATATGAGTCATTACCCAAGTGATAAATGATCAAAGCATATGAACAGACAGTTCTCTGATAAAGAAATCAAAACAATTTATAATCATGTGAAAAAAATGCTCTAAATCATTATTGATGAAAGACAAGCAAATTACAACAATCTTGAGATTAGCTAAAATGATAGAAGGGGGAAATGACAAATTTTGGAGGAGATGGGAAAAATCAGGATACTGATTCGTTGTTGCTGGAATCGTGAACTGATCCAGTAATTTTAGATACCAATCTGGAAATATGGCTAAAGAATTATTTAATTGCCCATGCCCTTTGACTCAGAAATACTGCTCCTTGGTCTATTTCTGAAGATAATAAGAGAAAAGGAAAAGAATCTATATGCTTTAAAATGTTTATAGCAGCTCTCTTTGTGGTGGCAAAGAAAGGGAAATTTCAAGGATGCCCATCAACTGAGGAGTATTTGAACAAGTTGCGGTGTATGATTGTGATGGAATTCTACTGTGCTATAAGAAATGATATGCTCAATGATTTTAGAAAAACATAGAAAGAGTTGCATGAAATAATGAAGAGTGGAATAAGTAAAACCAAGAGAACATTGTATACAGTAAAAGCAATATTATTTTAAGAATGACTTTGAGTGAATAAGTTATTTTGACTTTTATAAATACCCAAATTAACTATAAAGTAGAAGAAAGATACTACCTACATACACAAAGAAAGAACTGGTAAATAAAAGTATGCATAAAATAATTTTAACCATATAAAATGATTTGTGTCTAATGTAAGTATCTCTAGGGGGGAGGTGGAGAGGAGGGAAGAAAAAATAAATTAATATATTCATTCAGTCAATCATTCATTCATCAATTCTTTAGCCTGGTTCTCCTAGGTCTCATGACATTGCACACATTCCTTTGGATATTTGCAGCTACCCATAGGTTATCTCTTCTTCATGAACTCCCCACCTCCTTCTCTGGTCACATATTTCACTGATACATCCTTGTTCCTATCACATGGTAATTTTGTTGTATATGTGAAAGGAATAGCAAGTTGTGCAGAGTAGATTGGCACAAAGTAGGCACTTTCGTGTGCAATCATCTTTTTATTGTACTATGTTATGGAAACGCTTATTTTAATCTATAAATTAAAAAATAAAATTAAAAAAAACATTCTGAGGAGTCCATAAACTACATCAGAGTTTCCCAAAAGTCCATGACAAAAAAAGGTTAAGAGACTCTACTATAGATACTTGGAGTATTGGGATTTTAAAGTTTCTCTACTGAGGTTGAGTAAAATATAATTGGAGGGTTGAATGAAAATGAATCACTACTCTAAATAAGTTAGGGGACAGAAATTTTGTTTACACAAAACAGCCTCAATGAGACCGAAATGTGTCTTGTGTGCACTATTCACTTTGCAAGTCTATAAATTAACTTAGAAAGTAATAATAATAAAATAGCTAACATTATGTTGTCACTTTGTGGTTTGCTAAACACTTTACAAATATTATCTCCTTTGAGTTTCACAACCCATTTTACTGATGAGTGAACTGTGGCAGAGGTTAAGTGACTTTCTCGGGGTCACACACATGATGAATCAAAAGGTAGATTTGAACTAAGGTATACCTGATGCCATATCTAATACCCTATCAATTATACAACTTAGCTGCTATTAGAAGTATGTGTTATCATGCAATGTTGCATAAGACACAATGAGCAGCTGGGCAAAATGCAGTTTCATTTTTAATTTCGAAGGTAGGTGGCATTTTTGACATTTTGACCATAAATACTACAAAAGGATATTTTGAGAACCAATTAAGACTCTGGGATTCAAATGGATGTATATTTGTGTGTGTGTTAGGCTGAAAGAGATCGTAGCATCAAGGAAATCTTCAGTTTTTTGATTGCTCTCTGATGCCCTCTATGTGGATCCCCTTTCAACTATACAGGCCAAAACTTTTCGGCATCTTTGCATTCTGTGCACTCTTGTTCGTTCGGTCTTGCAAGCCCATTGCAGGGAGTCCCCTCAACATGCTGGGCTCTTTGTCTAGGCCTCATGACATTGCACGCATTCCTTTGGATATTTGGGGCTACCCATTGGTTAACCCTTCTTCATGAACTCCCCACCCCCTTTTCCGGTCACATATTTCACTGATACATCCTTGTTCCCGTCACATGCTGCAACATCAGAAACAGATGTGGATTAAGCAATGGAAATCAAAGGCCATTAAAAGGGCTGCATCGGCATCCACCTTGCTGCTGCACCATAAGAGGCACTAGTCTTTTCCATCTAACCTACAACCTCCTAGATGGGCTCTGTCCTCGACCTTATTGTGAGTTCCTTGAGATCAGGGACTGTCTTTCTATTCTCTGTGTATCCTGGGTATCTAGCACAGGGCTTGGCATAGTAAACTTGTAACAAATTCTTTTTCATTCATTTGAAAATTAATATATTCATTCAGTCAATCATTCATTCTTTAGTTCTTTCCTTCTTTACCCTGATTCTCCTATACTTCCTCAGAGCAATTCTTCCTAAACAGTTATCTTACTTCCTTCTATAGGAAAAGTCCCTGATTCAGGGATGAGGATGAACACCAGTCTTAATTAGCGAAAAATCAGAATTAAGGATCTTTTCAATTAAGTGCAATGATATTCCTTTTAGTTACTACAATAACTTGAAAGGCACTGAACTATTTACACTTTTATCTTTGTAATCATGGTAATTATACCCATGCCTGGCAAATTCAATTAAATTCAAGGAAGTTTGTCTCCTAAAAGGTCTACTTAATTGAATGGGGAAAATTCAATTAGCCTGTCAAAGTACAAGCCTCAGTAGCATCAGCTAAATTGATATTATGGATGTTTAAATGATGCTCCTCAATTTTTTAAAAATATTTTCTTTTCTTTAGAGTCCCTGTAATCATATTATCCTTTTCTTCTTATGAGTATATGCTTTTTGACCAAATAGCTTTGTAGAAAGTTTAGCCCTGTGTAGGCTGTCAAGTTCTAAGAGAGGACTAGATGAATATGGGCTTAAAATGGGAAAGCAGAATGGTCACCAGTAGGCTAAATGGCTTTGGTGACCTTGGGGATTCATAACTATAAGAACAATATCGTAAAGATGCTCAAGTATAGATATGACCCCTGACCCTAAGGAAGACAATGGAATAATAGAGGCGAAGAAGGAATCAGGAATTTCATGCATCAATACTGACATAATTGGCCTCAACCAATGTAGTGATTTTATTCAGTTTAAACCACCATTTATTACTTTATTTATTTATTTAAAAAATCATTTTATCAAAGTTTATTTTTACATCCCAGTTATTTTCACCTCTGCAGCTGGAGGATCAGAATTCTCTTGTATCAGATTGAAGTTAGCAAAAACTAAAGTCAAAATCCAAACCCTGCAAAACAGAACACCAGAGGTGAAATAAGAATTTCATCCAAGCCAAACTGGGGGAAAGAGTATATCCTATCTTCATACCAATATAATCTATAATGCTATTCAAGAAATACTTCCCAATTAACAATGCTATTAGGAAGGTAGTATGATATTTCCCCCCATTGGATTAATGAAGAAACTAACTCTTAAGGAATTTTCATCACTTGCCTCAGGTCATATAACTAATAGTTGCCAGAGTCAGCATTGACACCCATATCTTCAAATTCCAAATCTAACATGTAGCACTCCTGCTCCAAGCTCTTAGCTCTCCAATTCATGTCTCATAGTGATATTGGGGTCAGGAGTACCATGGCATATTAAGCAAATATTCCCATATGAGCAAACCAATGAATCAGGAAGGATAAGCATGGCATGTAGATGCCAAGTGGTATAGCTGATGGCGTGCTAAGCCTGGAACCAGGAAAAACTCCCTGCCTTAGGAAAGCAAGTCATCTAATCACTCTCTGCCTCAGGTTCTTTATCTGTCAACTGAGAGCATAAGATTTGGCAGCCATTAATGACTCTTCTAGCTATAAATCTGTAATTTTATGATCATTCCTAAGACACAACTATGCAATCTTGGGCTAATCATTTAACAAATCTGGACCTATTTCCTCATCTGTAAAATGAGGGGGTTGGAGTGAATAATGTCTAAGATTCCTTCCCAGCTTTAAATTTATCAAAATGTTTGAAGAACCAAAATAATAGTTTCTCTGGACAATACTGTAGACCACTTGTGAAGACGGAGGAAATAGATGAGGAGTTTGAGAAAAATAGATTAAAAAGTAGTGCTGAGATATGATATAGTAATTATGGGAGACTTAAATTATCTGGACATCTATTAGAGCTATCTCATTCTTTCTTTGTCTCTGTCTCTCTGCCTCTGTCTCTCTCTAAATCAGAAATGCTCATTATTTTTTAAATTGCCTTTAGTAACAATTTAATCTTTCCACAGGTGGAGGAATGAACATGGTGGTACTTCTATTCTGAATCTGATTCTCATTAATAGGGGGAATTGGCTGCTATTGTTACAACCATGGTTACTGTTCAAAATGGGCAGAAGTGACTGTTACAAACTCTTGGATCATAAGAAAATGATGAATTTCATGAGTTAGCTACATGAAGTACTTCATTATTTATACATTTTATAGATAATTAGGATTCCATCACCTTATTTTGGAGGACATGAGTCCAAGAAAAACACAGGACAAGTTTATAAATGTTTAGCAAAATAAAATCTAAATGTATTTGTAGAAGTTAAAATACTCAAAATTCCTTCATCAAAGCCAAGGAAATTTTAGAATAAATTTTCTCCCAGATAATCACGGACACAAGTGAAAAGGGCTTAGTGTAGTCAGTGCCAAGATGGTGGTGTAGAAGCAGGAAAACTCTGTGTGTTCCCCCTATAACCCCTTCAAATACCTATAAAAATGACTCTAAACAAACTTTAAGGCTACAGAACCAACAAAGTGACAGAGAGAAACATATCTCCCACTGGAGGCAGCCTGGAAAGCCAGCAGGAAGGGTCCATTGCAGCACACTGGAAGCAGAGCCCAGCCCCATGTGAATCTGTGGTTTTACCCCCAGGGTGGCCACAACCAGCCACGGCTGGAGGGACTTCAGGAGAGTGGATCATAAGGAGCTGTGGCAGTTTTCAGAATTATCAACCCATAAATGCCAAATACAAAATGAGAGGTCAGTGTGGACTTTAGGAACAGGGGGTCCAAGAGTGTGGTCTGGCCTCTGACCCCTGGAGGGAGAAGAGGCTGAGGTGTAGTGGCCACCACCACATGGCTGCTTCAGGGCTCCTAGCCTGCAAATTGTAGGGGAACCAAGCAACCAGTATGAGGGGTAATCACTCTTGATTTAAACTCCTTGGATCTGGATTGGTGTCTAGGCTAGAGGTCCTGGGGTGCATAACCAGGTGCCAGAGCCAGTGGAGGATTCAGAGAGGGCAGCCAACTAATAGCTCTGGCAGCTGAGAAAATCATAGCAATTTGGGACAAAGCTATCCTTTCTGGAAGCAGAGTTCTACTGTGGCAAAAAGATCAAAAGTCAAGTAATTGAGTGGCAACAGGAGCAAGCAAAAGAAGCAAGCAAGGACAGCAATCCAACATTAGATTCTAATTTTGGGGGACAAAAAGGATCAGAGCATGAAACAGGAGAAAGACTACTAAGTTAGAACTCAAGTACCAAAAGCTTCCAAGAAAAAAATGAATTGGTTACAGGCCATAGAGGAGCTTAAGAAGGATTTTGAAAACCAAATAAGAGAAGTGGAGGAAAAAATAGTTAGAGAAAAGAGAATGATGCAAGAAAATGATGAAAAAAGAGTCAACAACCTGACTGAAGAAAATAACACCTTAAAATAGTTTAACTTAAGTGGGAAAAGAGTCTCAAAAAACCAATGAAGAGAAAAATGCCTTAAAAAGCAAAATTTGCCAGATGGAAAATGAATCTCAAAAGTTCACTGAAGAGAATCATGCCTTGAGAATTAGATTGGAGCAGATGGAGTCTACTGTCTCTATGAGAAATCAAGATACTATTAAAGAGATCCAAACAAATGAAAAAAAATGTGAAATATCTCATTGGAAAAACCACTGATCTTGAAAATTGATGCAGGAGAGATAATTTAAAAATTATTGGACTACCTGAAAGCCATGATCATAAAAAGAACCTAGAAATCATCCTTTAAGAAATTCTCAAGGAAAGTTGCCCTGATATTTTAGAGCCAGAGGGCAAAATAGAGGTTGAAAGAATCCACCAATCACCTCTTGAAAAAGACCCCAAAAAGAAAACTCCTAGGAATATTATAGTCAGGTTCTGGAATTCCCAGATGAAGGGGAAAATGTTACAAGCAGCCAAGAAGAAACAATCTGAATATTGTGGAAACACAATCATGATAACACAGGATGTGGCAGCTTCTACAGTGAGGGATGAAAGGGCTTGGAATATGATATTCTGGAGGTCAAAGGAGCTGGGATTAAAACCAAGGATCAATTACTCAGCAAAACTGAGTATCATGTTTCAGGGAAAATATTGTTATTCATATTTCATTTTCATATTCATATTCTATTTCAGTGAAATAGAAGACTTTCAAGCATTCTTGATGACAAAAGCAGAGTTAAATAGAAAATTTTACATTCAGATACAAGAAGCAAGAGAAGGTAAACAGGGAAAAGAAATTATAAGGAACCCAATCAAAGTTCAACTATTTACATTCTTCCATGTAAAAATGACAATTGTAACTTTTGAAACTTTTCTCAGTATGAGAATTGTTGAAGAGAATACAAATATGTGTGTGTTCATATGTGTATGTTTGCATATACATAAATATATATGTTTATAAAGGAGGGTATATGGGCATTTGAATACGTATGTGAATGTATATGTGTACAGGTATACATAGATAGGGGGCACAGGACCAATTGAATAGGAAGGGGTGATACTTAAAAGGTGAAATTGAGAGGTGAGAGAGGAATATAATGAGAAAAAATGGGGAGAGACAGAATGGGGTAAATTATCTCATATGGAAGAGGCAAGGGAAAACTGTTACAATGGAGGGGAGGCAAAAGGGAATGGGTCAACCTTACTTTCATCGAATTTGGCTTAGGGAGGGAATGACATAAACACTAAATAGGGTATCTCACCCTACAGGAGAGTAGTGGGGAAGGGGATGAGAGAGGGAATGATGGGGAGAAGGGCAAGTTGGGGGCAAAGGAAGTTAGAAGCACACATTTTTTTTAATATGGATAGGGTCAAAGTAGAGAATAGAACGAGTGGAAGACAGGATAGGATGGAGGGAAATATAGTCAGATCTTTTACAATATATCCACTATGGAAATGTTTTGCATAGCTACACATGTACAACCTATATTTTATTGATTATCTTTCCAGTGAGGGTGGTTGATAAATGAGGAAGGGAAAAATCTGGAATTCAAAGTTTTAAAATCAAATGTTTAAAAAATATATTTTTATTATTATTTTTACATACAACTGGGAAACAAAATATACAGGGACTAGGGCCTTGATCTCCATCTTGTCCTACAGGAAAGTCAGAGGGGGCATGGGGGAGCATATAGGAGAGAGTAGATCAGGGGAGGGGGTATACAGTGGAATCACTCTTTTGAAGTGGTGGATAGGGGAAATATGGGGAGAAAATTTGTAATTCAAAATCTTATGGAAATGAATGATGTAAAATAAAAATAAACATAAAATTTAATAAAATAAATAACCATCTGAAAAAAGAAAATGCTTAGTGTATATTGATGATGATCGTGTTGAAGATGATAAAAGCAAACCAAGAGTTGTTGCTACCTTAGTTGCCTCAGGGAGTGAACAGAAAAAAAACAGACCAGTTCTAATTGGAAAACAAACAAAAATTGTCTACAATTTTAGATAGAGAAAAAAATCCTAATAAGAGAGTAGTGATTATACGGAAATTGTTGTAAAATATAAGACATAGCAACAAGTTTTCGAGACAACCTAGCTTTTCTTATAATCAGAAAGACACAGTATGAAAGCAGAGTGCAAGATCAAGTTAAGAGTTATGTCCTTTCCTTTTGCTTTTTGTTGGCATTGTGCATGTTTTTCCTGATCTATATATCATTCCTGGTTGAAATATATGGGGAAAATTCCATTTGATAAATGTAAACTCCCAATATTGAGGCTTACAATGAATGATAATTAGCAAAATTCAGGGTGTGTGATTTTTTTTTCATTTAAATACATACTCCAGTCACTGAACTAAAGGGGGAAAAAAGAAAAAGATGCTTCTGTTATAGAAATAAGCCTTCAGGATATCAATGGGGGATCTTGAACTCCAGTGATTTATTATAATGGAAAGGCAATGGGCTATGCTAAAGAAAGTCCCCAGCATTAGCAGGCAGTACTTAGCATTAAGACTTCAAAGAGGCTTTCCATAATGTCTCTGATCCAAGTTTTAAATAGGAAAGAAAAGAAAATATCCATCTAACAAATGGTCAGCCACGTGGCACAGGCCCCCTTTTGTCCAAACCTGAGGCCCAAACTGAAAGAGAAAGGAGTGAAGTCAGCAAAAAGTCCAGGGGATCTGGAGTTAAGAGGGCATTGGTTTTCTATGGGGGTATGCTTCTTCTTGTATGCCCTTGAGGCAGTAAGATCACTATTCTTTGCCTTAATTTCTTCATCTGTAACATTAAAGAAATTGAATATGACATTTCCTTCTATCTCTCATTCAATGTCTCTATACAGAGGAGATGGATTAAAAAAATAAGTTGACTAGTCATTGTATAAATGAATGAAGGGATAATGGTTAATGACAATAAAATCTTGAGATATGTATAGCACTTTAAAGTTCATAAAGTATTTTACATACATGTAGGTCCATACCAAAAAGAAATCCCATTAGATCTTCTCATTGATGTCACGGTCTCTGTTTCTCTGAGAGTACCTTCTATAGTTGGATCCAGACAAATAGTTTGGGGTAATTGTCCAAAACATTCCTGAAATATTCCTGAATTGAAAAAAAACCTGTATTTCCAAGATCCAGAAAGAAAATAGTATAGTACAATAGCCTCTGAATAAAATCAGCCTGAGTCAAAATGTGATAGACCTGTAGAAAATTGTAATCTTTGCTACATTGCCAGAACATGGAGATCAATGGAGAGAAATGAGGGAAACAGATGCCTCTGGAAGGCCCTCTTCCTCATCTTGAATGATAGGGAATCATAATTAAGATCTTAAATTTCCATAACTCTTGTCTCATGTTCATTTTCTGATAGCTTTTTTTTAATGCCAAAAATATCTCCCTGACAGCTAAAGCTACATGGCATAATTGTAGGGTACAATGCCCAACCTCTTCTCCACTCTTAGTAGTTACTTTCTGAAAACAAGTGAAAAAGGCTGGCACTTCCCCCTTAAACATAGCTGCTTCTTCTGTGGTGACGTTTTGGCAAAAATGAAAATGTGCCAATACATCTTTGTTCCCATAATCGTTAAGAAGGTTATGACTGTACCATTTGTGGCCACCAGTTGACAATTGAGAACCTGAAGATGCATTTTCAGGATCATAAATAAAGCTAAATAGTCTCTTATTTGAGTGGATACAGATCCAGAACCCAACCAGTTGGACAAAGATTTCAATTGACCAAGACATTTTGTACCAATTGGTCAGACCAGCATATCACTAGCTTATAATTGTGGAAGCAAATCTCTGGATAACACTGACCACTTTCAGGAAGGTCAAGGCAGTATAATTGGACAATATACATTTCTATGGCTATTTTTTCATCATTTTCTGTGTTTCAGTAGCACCTAGAACAACGCCTGACTATAGAAGATGCTTGATAAATTAATGAAGATTCTGATTGGAATGAACTAGACTGGAGTAGATTAAGTTTACAAAGCACTTTCCCCACAACAAGCCAGTGAGGTAGGTGGTGCATGCATTATTATTTTCATTTTACAGAAAAAGAAACAAAGGTCCTGATATTTTAAGTGATAGAAGAATTTTAAAAGGGCACAATGCCTCAATGATCTATTTATCTAACAAAGATAAGAAGGTAGTTCTCTGATGGAATTCGGGTAGAATACAATGAGTACAAGAGAAGTCTAAAGAAGCACAAGAGAAATAGAGCATCAGAAATCACTTTCAAACAATGGGCTGCAAGAATGATTATTGAGAAAGGAAACAACATTGGATCTGGAGATTTGAAGAAATAAAAGGATCTGGGTCCATTCAGGAGTTCATTTCAGGCATGGAAGATCATAGAATTTCGGTGTGGAAGAGCCTCAGAGACCACACTCTTCACCAAGAATCCCCTCTCCAATGTGTATCATAAGCGCTCATCCTCTGGAGGAAGCCTTCTCAGAAAACTGCCAAGTTCCTGAGGCAACCCAATGTACTTTGGAATAGTTCTAGTTACTTAGTTTTTCCAAGACTAAAATCTTTTTTGTCAATCCATCCTCTGAGGACTATCATGACAAATGTAATTACTCTCAAATAGGACAACTCTTGAAATAACATGAAGAGACATATATTCCCTGCCCCAAGAAGGCACGTATTTTTTCCACTTTTTTTGCTTTTTTCTTTTTGGAGGTGGGAGGGCAGGGCAATTGGGGTTAAGTGACATGCCCAAGGTCACACAGCTAGTAAGTGTTAAGTGACTGAGGTTGGATTTGAAATTGGGTCCTCCTGACTCCAGGGCTGGTGCTTCATTCACTGCACCCCTCAGATGCCCCAAGGCACATATTTTTTTAAACTAAGCATCATTACCTTCAATCCATACTCATGTGGCAGGTAAGCTCTTCAGTTCCCTGGTTATCATGGGCAGACCCCCCTAGAAATTTGTCATTTTGTTAATTCCTTTCCTAGAGCATCGCTCTCAAGATTGAATCCAATAGTATACATGTAGCCTAATTAAAGCAGAATACACTGGGATTGTCAGCTTTGATATTCTGAACATTGGGCCTCCAGTAATTCAGATCAAGATAATATTAAGCTTTGGGGCTGCTACATAATATTATTGATTAATATTAAATTTTCAGTCTTCTAAAATGGGGTGGTTAGAGGGAGCAGTGGATAGAGTACTGGGAAGGGATCAAGAAGAGTTGAGTGCAAATCTTGCTTCAGACTTCAGCTGTGTGACCCTGGGCAAGTCACTTAACTTGCATTTGTCTAAGTTACCTCATCTGTAAAGCAGGGAAATAGCATCTACCTCCCAGAGATGGTGTGAAGCTAAAATGAAATTATTGTAAAGGACAGTGCTCAACACATTATGAGCAATGTAAAGGATGTTTATTGTTATAAAAAAAATCTTTTTTTTATTTTGCATGGCCTGATGGTTAGATGTATCTCTTCATCTTTCACTTGAATTTCTGAATTCAAGTGTAGGGCTTATCATTCTTCTTTAAAATATTTTAGGTCATTAGATTTTACCCATCATTCTAACCTGCTGAGATGTCATAGGGTCCCATCTATAAGTGATATTACTCATAAGCTTTTTGCTATCTATAAATATGTATGCTACTTATAATAAGTATTTATTAATAGTTATAAATAAGTATGCTATTTATTTATTCAGAGATTTCTGGATCATTACACTAGAGAAGTCTCTCTAAGTTTATATCAGGATATTACTATTTATCCCTCCTTAGACTGACTCATTTAACTAGTTCCAAATCTATTTAATTGCTGTCTGGCTCACATCTCTTTTCACCAATAAAACCCTAAAAAAGGTGCCCCAAAGAGTTGGATATGACTGGAAATAACTAAACAAAACAGCACATCTCTGTATCTTATCCACAAAGATAGCATGAGAAATGTTCTGTGTGTTTTGCTGACATCTAGGTAAACTATACTGATGAATTAAAAAGCATTTACTGAGCACTTATGCATTGGATAATATATGAAGAAAGCACAAACAGTGCCTGCCTTCTAAGATCTAGCATTCATTGAGTAGGGGGAGTCGGGGGAGCATCATTCTACTCTGCCAGCTCAGGAGCTCTATCAATAAAAGTAATTGGACTAATATGAAATCGTCTTTTCTTTTTCTAAATTTATTTTTTTTCTTTTGAGAATTATGACCTTAATATAAAAAATCATGAACATATTAAAATACAAAGAAAAAAGAGAATTATATATAAAACTGAACATTTTAAAGTATACATAGTAGTAACAAAATCATTGTGATTATTTTTATTCCCTTGTGATTTTCCTTCTGTTCTCTTCTGTATTTTTTAATGTTTCATTGAAGCTCTTTTATTTCTTCCTTTTTTGTAGCACTGTCAATAATTACAAAGTCACCTGATTACATGTACTAAATAAACCAGTGCTGGATTTTAATGGTTACTTGGTTGAAAGGATACTTATAACTAATATTTCAATAGCCTTTAAAGGTTTTCTGAATCACTTCACATACATTATCTCATTTGAACTGCATAATAATCCTCTGAATCAGATGCTTGAATACTGCCGTATATATTTGACCTAATCAACAAAGAGGAGTTCTCTCTCATGTTTCAGACTGGAATTTATCCATACTTGCACATCCAGTGTGACTCTCATCCACAATCTCCCATTTATCCTCCATAGGTATTATTAGAGACTTTTAATAGTTAAGAAAACTGAATCTCAGTGAAGTTAAGTGAATAGGTCCATGGTCACACAATTAGGGTCATGGGAAGGCCATGAATTGATGTGTTGCTGGCTGTAAATATGATACACTAAGTCTGTAAACCAAGCAGCAACATGCCTTGTTGGAGAGGGTCAAAAGAGTTTGGTAAATGAAAGTTGTGCATTTTTACTAGAGTGAAAAGATAAAGGAAGGTAGAGGAAAACAAAGCTCAAAAGGTAGGAAAGGGCTAACCATGGAAGTGTTTGAATACAAGTCTGATGAGATGGATTTCACCACATAGAAAATTGAGAATCCCGGAAGTGAATATTGTAAGGTCATTTTGGCAGTCTTCATCCAAACTTTTAATCCCTGAAACAAACTACTTGCTCTCTCTCTGTCTCTGTCTCTCTCAGTCTCTGTCTCTCTGTGTCTGTCTCTCTCTGTCTCTCTCTGTCTCTGTGTCTCTCTCTGTCTCTGTGTCTCTCTCTCTCTCTCTCTCTCTCTGTCTCTGTGTCTCTCTCTCTCTCTCTCTCTCTCTCTCTCTCTCTCTCTGTGTCTCTCTCTGTCTCTCTCTGTGTCTCTCTCTCTCTGTGTCTCTCTCCCTCTGTCTGTCTGTCTGTCTGTCTCTCTCTCCCCCACCCTCTCTCGTGTTTTGTTTTGTTCCTTCTTTCTCATTCACTTCTTTGGTTATAATTCTTCCTTACAACTTCACTAATGTTTAATGTGAAGATATTTTTAGAACCTATATCAGATGTCATGCCACCATGGGGGGCAGAGGGATGAAAGGACGGGGAGGGAACTTGGAACTCAAAGGATTGTGGAACTGAATGTTGTAAACTAAAGGCAAATAAATAAATTCCAAAAAACTTTTAATCCCATACAACAGAAAATTAGTGTTTCATAAACTCAAATATCCCAGTTATTTCAGCAATAACTCACTATTTGATAAAAAAAATTGAGAAATCTTGAAAATAGTCTGACAGAAACTAGACATGGATCAATATTTAAACCATATACCAAAATAACATCAAAATGCTTACATGATTTAAACATAAAGAGTGATATCATAAGTGAATTAGTGGAGCATGGAAGAAATGACGTTTACGAATAGGGGAACAACTTATGACCAAACAAGAGATAAACACATTCATGGGAAATAAAAGAAACTTTTTATTACATACTTTTTAAAATCACAATAAAACCAATGCAGCCAAAATTAGAAGTAGCAAAATTTGAAGTAGTTAAATGGAGGAAAATCTTTGCATAAAGTTTCTTAGATACAGGTTTCATTACTCAAATATATAGAGAACTGAGCTAAATTTATAACAAAACAATAAAAGCCATTCTTCTATGGATATTTTCAAGGGATACGAACAGGCATTTTTCAGAAGAAGAAACCAAAGCTGTCAGTAGTCATATGAAAAAAAAATCTCTAAATCACTATTGATTAGATAAATATAAATTAAACAAATCTGTGATATGATTTCACACTTATAAAATTGGTTTACATGACAGAAAAAGAAAAATTACAAACCCTGGAGGGGCTATGAAAAATAAATATATTAATGCATTGTTTTTTTGTTTTTGCTTTTTTTTGTAGGACAATTGGGATTAAGTGACTTGCCCAAGGTCACATGGCTATTGTTTGTATTTCCACCTAGCTGCCCCACATTAATGCATTGTTGATGCAGTTTTGAATTGCTCCAACCATTCTAGAGCACAGTTTGGAACTGTTTGCCCAAAGCAATATATATATACACTCTTTGATCAAGTAATACCATTTCTTGGTCTACACCCCAAAAAAGATCAAAGAAAAAGGGGAAGGACTAAAAAAGAGTATAGCCTCTCTTTTCATGTTGGTGAAGGCTTTGAAACTGAAGAGATGTCCATCAGTTGGGAGATAATTGAGCAATCTGTGTTATAAAAATGTAATGGAATACAATTGTGTTATAAGATATAATAAAGTAAATGGTTTCAAAGAATTCTGGGAGGATTTTTATGAACTGATGGGAAGCAAAATAAGCAGAATAAAAAGAACAATCTCTATGGTTACAATCATATTGTAAAGATAATCAACTGTGAATGACTTAGTAACTATGATCAATACAATAATCTACCACAATTCCAAAGAGCTCCCCAATGGAAAATGCTGTCTACCTCCAAATGGAGAATTGATAGATGCACATTGCTTTCTCTTTTCTCTTTTTTTTCTCTTTTTCTGGAACATGGTTAATGTGGAAATATGTTCTGTATGACTTCAAATGTCTATGGGGTATCAATTTCTTGCTTTCTCAATGAATGGGGGAGAGGTTAGACAGAGGGAGAGAATTTAAAATTGGAAATAAAATTAAATTTAACAAATGTTTTAAAAGACCTTTAGTCCTTCTCCCTTTCATTATAGTGCAAGGATAGTATGTCTATTCTGACTTCATTTTCCTCCCTCCTCAATCTCAATCAAATAGCTAGTATTTCAAAAGCACACTATTTGCCTTTAGACTTCTCCCCCCTCATCTTATGACCATTCCCCTCTAGCCAAACTTAGATGAACCTCACTATCAACCTCCTTGACTCCTACTCATGAACTACTAAGGGCAACTGGAGGAAACCTCTCAACTGCGCTGGTTGAGCACATAGCAAATTTCTGTTTAGGTAGCTCAGGACCAGGCAGCACTTTACACTTCCCTACTTGATTTTCTTATCTCCCTTTTCAAAGATACAACAAATGTTATTTTTCCTTATCAAGACTCCTCCAACCACTTCAACTAAAGTTCTCTTCACTTATGTAACTGAGAACACTAAGGTCTTTTGATGTTACTTCCAGCTCTCTCTATCTCAAAAACTCTTGACACCATCTCCTATAATTACTGATCACTCTCCTCTTTTTCTTCAAATCCCTGGAAAAGAGTTTGCCTTACTCCTTCCCTGGGCCAGCTCCTCCACATATGCACATGCCTCCCCCCTCCCCCCCCTGCCCCGCCACTTCCCCATGTTCTCCAGCAAATTACATGTTCAATCATCTTCTTTCACTATAAAGATCTTGACTTCTATTCTCTCTTTCCCTGCTGCCTTCAAACATCCTAGAAATTACTTAGAAATTATTTTTTTCACTTTTTTATCTTTGGGTCGTTTATGGCTATTAAATATGCAATTTTAAAATATGAAAAATTCAATATATTTTACCTAAAAAAACCCTCATCTGCAAATCTAAAGACTAACTCAAACTTCTCTCTTGAAGCATCCATAAAGATTTTCCTTTTATGTTTGCCAAATATCGAGCTTCCTTCCAAATTCTTTAAAAAAGGGTTTATTTCTTCCCATAGCAATCTATGAAATACAAAAGTTGGCTCAGAGAACTGTGGTGCTAAGCTCATGCCATCACTTGCTATGAGTGCCCAGGAGTTTTATGGATGCCAATCCATCATTTGCCCTCGAGCCTTTCCTGAAGCCCAAGGCTTATTCCAACCTTTGTTGATGGCAAGCTTCATTTCTTAACTAGAGATACCTCCTGGCTGTTTTGATGGAAGCAGGGACATACTCACTTGAGGGTGACCAAAGGTCATCTTTATCTGTATCCTCAGATCTTCCATACTCTCAGAGAACTCTGCTAAAAGACCTCCTTCACCATTTTCCTTTTGTGAATATTTGATACATTGCTTTTAAAAACATATTTCTCAAGGGGCGGCCAGGTGGCTCAGCAAGTAAGAGCACCGGCTCCAGTGTCGGGATGACCTGGAGATCAAATCTGGGCTCAGATACTTAGCACCACACCCAGAAATAACTGACCATGTAACCTTGAGCAAATTTCTTAACCCCAATTGCTTTTATATATATATATATATATATATATATATACACATATATATATATATATATATTTCTCTTTTTTTTTGTTTTTTCGTCATCACAGTTATTCCCAGTATCTCTGCCCTTTCTCCTCCCACAGAGCCATTCCATATAACAAACAGCATTGTTTAAATATCAAAAAAGAAAAGAAAAAAGGGAGAGAGGAAACAGCACAACTGATTGATACACTGAAAAAGGACCAAAATATGCAATGTCGAATGCCTGCAGATCCCTCACTCTATGAAGGGCTGCATTCTTTTAAAGTTTCAGTAATTCAAACTAAAATTATATGTACTATTACCACCACCACCACCAATACAAAAGGCAATAAAACATACCCAAAGAAGCAGTTTTTGAAGATCTTACAAATGAGGAAATAATCCCTGCACTAGCAAATAAATAGTGTAGCAGAGATGTGTATGCCCTGCTCTCTGAAGTAGTTAGAAATGATGGAACATCACCAGGACAATATCTTCATGACAGGTACAGTCAGATCAGCAAGTTTAGACTGAGCATCACTATGTAACCTCTGGAATAGTCCTTCCCTAGAGGATGGCCAAGGTCCCACTGAATGTTTGTGCTTGAGAATTATTTTCCTCCCTTTTCAAACCCTCCCCCTGCTTGGTTTAGACAAATCCAAGGATACATCAGCCTGATCTGCAAGCCACCTGACCAGGGATCCTTTCTACCCCACTCCCAAAGCCTTTTTCATTTCTTGCTCTGGCAACTGTCATCAGATCATCAATAATAATGCATATTGTCCAATGGGCGCACTTACCATCCCTATACTTCCCAAACCTGTTCACTCTTTGCTATGTGTTGTTTCCCCCATTAGGATATAAATCACTTGAGGTAAAGGACTCTGTGGCTTTTGTATTTGAATTTCCAGTACCGGGCACATTGTAAGTTTTGATAACTTCTGTTTGATCTAATCACATTTTGGAGTGAGATTATTCTTCCATTCCACTACCAAACTCAGAGAAAGTATGGTCTTCACTTCTTGCTTCCATTTCCTTCCCTATCACTCACATTTTAGGTCCATGCAATCTAGCTTTTGACTCCACTACTCTGCTGAGGATTAATCTCTCCAAGATTACCAATGATCCATAAAATGTTATATCTAGTCTCCTTTTCTCAATCTTCATTCTATTTTCCTCTATTCAAATTCTAACACTGCTGTCCTTCCCTTCTTATAAACATTCTCTCCTCCCTTAGCAACAGTAAAACTGTTTTTCTCTGGGATCTCCTCCTCCCCATTTGACCTCTCTTCATAGTTTCATTTTGTTTTGTTTTCTTGTTAGATTATCCTCCTGTTGCCCACTAACTGTAGATGTGCCACCTGGACCTGTCCTAGTTCCCACCTGTCTTCCATTTCTCCCCTCTCTCATCTAAGGATCACAATAGCTCCATGGGCTCAAGTATCATCACCAGGCAGCTGACTCCCTACTCTATAAGTCCACATCAGTTTCTAAAAGTAATCCCTTCACTTAGATATCCCATCACCTCAAGCTTACTATGACAAGAACTGAACTCATTAGCTTTCCCCTAAACTATCCCTTACTCATGACTGCTATTTTGGTCAGAACCATCCCCAGGTTAACAACATCAAATCCTCCCTGATTCCTCATTCTCCTTCAACCTTGATATTCAACTAGTTGCCAAGACCTATCAAGCCAACCTCCACAAAATCTCTCCCATGTATTCCTTATTCTTCATTCACACAGCCACCACATTAATGCAGACTCATTCAACTGAAACTGTTCTCTCCAATACTCTCTCCAATGCTTCAATTACTAATACTCGTTTCATTGCTTAATCTAACGGTGCTTTCTTTCAGTTCTCTTCCTTCTTGGCCTCGCTATAACTTTTGACCCAGTTGATCATTCTCTTCTCTCTAGATTTTTGTGACACTTGTCTCTCCTGATTCTCCTATTACCACCTATTGCCCACTTCTCAATCTTATTTGCTGGGTATTAATATAGCTCACACTGTGTCGTCCCCCAATTTTCTCTTGTGGGCCTCCTCTTCTCCTATAGTAATTCACTTTGGGATTTCATCATCTCCTGTGCATTCAATTATCACTTCTCTGTTAATGATTCTCTGATCCAGCCTGAACCTTTCTCCTGAGTCTCACATCTTCATCTGTCTATTGCACATCTTTAATTAAATGCCACATAAACATCTTAAAGTAAAGATGTTCAAAATTGATTTTTTACCTTTCAGCCAAAGCTCCATCTTATCACAAACTTCCCTAACACTCTGAGGGGTGCCACCATCGTCCTAGTCAGCCAGGTTCAGAACCTAGGTGTCATCCTCAATTTGTCACTCTCTCCCACCCCCTATCCCATATGCTGTAAAGTCTTGTCGTTTCTTCCTTCATAAAGTCTCTTATATGTTCTGTTCTGTCTTTTGACACTGCCATCACTCTGATGCAGGCCCTCATCATCTCAAGCCTGAACCGTTACTGAACTATATAAGTTGAAATATAGATTGCCAGTTGTTTTTTCCTTGAATTTTTTTTTTTGCTTTTTTTGGGAGGGCAATTTGGGTTAAGTGACTTGCCCAAGGTCACATGACTAGTTTTGTGTTAAGTGTTTGAGGCCGGATTTGCTCTCAGGACCCCCTGACTCCAGGGCTGGTGCTCTATTCACTGTGCCACCTAGCCACCCCTTTTTTTGAATTTCTTCACACTCCAGTCTATCCTCTACTCAGCAGCCAAAGTAATTTTCTGAAAATCTTCTAACCATGTCAATAAATCCTATGGTTCCCCTTACCTCCAAGAATAGATTTAAAATCCTATTTGGTTTTGAAAGCCCTTCCTATCCTTGTCCCTTCTTACATTTCCCATCTTCTTACCCTTTTCTCTACTCCATGTTTTCATGTACTCCAGGTACCATGTACCTGGTACCAGCGCCCTCCTTGATGCTTCTCAAACATCATCCTCCATTTCCTTACTCCTAGCATTTTCACGGGCTGTCTCCTATGTATGGGGTGTTTTTAGCCCTCATTTCCATTTTCTAGGTTCCCTAGATTCCTTCAGTTCTAACTCTTCTGCAAAAATCTTTTCTCAGTCCACCCCTACTCTGAGATTGCTTCTAGTTTACCTGCCCAGATCAGGTATGCACTTCCTTATTTGTATATTATCTCTCCATTAGAATCTTAATTTTTCAAGGGAAGGGAGCATTTTTACGTTTCTTTATATTCCCTAAATTAGCACAGCATGTGACATGTAGAAAGAGATTCATAAATGTTCTTTTGGTGGTTCACTAGATATGGAATAAGTGTTGATTGAATCAGTCTAAAATATATTTAATTTGATGTCAGAGGGCCATTTCAAATTCTAGCTTTCCACTTATTACCATGTGACCACAGGCAGGTCATTTTCCCTTTCTGGGTCTCGATTTCTGGTCTATAAAATGAGGTAGCTGTACTAGCTGGCCTCTGAAATCCCTTGTGACCCTAGAGCTGAGGACCTAAGACCTCAGATTTACCTAGGGAAGGGATATAGAGAAGAAGGCACTGACTCTCGGTTCGGACACTGGTTTGAAATCCCAGATCTAACACTTTCTACATACATGAATTTGCCCAACTACCCTGAACTTCAGTTTCTTATCTGCAAAATGAGGACTTGAATTTGATGGTCTTTGAAGGCCTCACTGAAGGAAAGTTTATGATCTGGTAATAAAGTATGTGCCAAAGACTGTCAGAAAATCAGAGAAGAAAGTTATCCCAGTTGGGTTGAGCATGACAGCTATGAGAGGAAAGGTTGTAGGTTTACCTCCCATATAGAACAGTCAGCTTATTAGAGAGATTATACACTAAGCCTGGATCATCTATCTTTACAATATGCCAATCTTTACAAGTAGGACTAGTGGGATTAACCAGTCATGCAGGAGAAATCTCTGGACAACTCACTGAAAGCCAAATAGTTTTAGAAGAGCATCAGTCTTGAGCACTGATCTTATTTAACTTGGTACTTAAAGAAGAACATGTTTCATAAGAAATGTCATCAGAAAACCCAAGGAGAATGTGGGATTTGACCAAGCAAGGGTTCAAATGATGATATCCCAAAATTTTGGCCAAAATGATCTTGAGAAGATATTTAAAATGACAGTCTAGAAGAGACAGGACACAGGAAAAAATGAAGTCCAACTGGTTTATGATGACAAATATCTGGGGATGAAAAAATGTATTTTACCAAGTCTGTGGACAGACAAGAATTATCAATGGGGAACTAGGAACAAGAGTGATAGCTGATACCTTCAGCAGCAAATGAAGCCTTCTGCTGGAAGGGATTTGGTCTCTTAAGTAAAGGAGTTCTCAAACCTATTTTCCATGGTATATACTAAGGTCTTTTTGCACACAGTAAATGCAGAAAAATCTATGATGGTCATGAAAATTCCATAAGGCTGAAATAGGAGGATTATTTTTTATTAGGAGTTCAATTTCCATGTAATATCTTTCCCAACTTGTCATCAGAAAATGGTGTCAAGTTTCCAAGTGGAGAGGAAGCTGCTGAATATATAATGTGCCAAGAGAAAAGGGAGCATAAAAAAGTCAGAGAAGGACATGTTTGCACGTGGCAGCATGGATACTGCTCCCATCTCCAGTCCCTTCACTGAAGCCTTTCCAGCTATATAGGACTCTTATAGCTTTTCCTCTACTGGTATTGTCTGCAAAAAATCCCTTCAGAATAATTTCCATGAAATGATGACTTATCAGAGAAATAATTGGAGATGCTCTGCTTGGAAAGGAGAATAATTAAGGACCTTGATCTAGAATGTCCTAAATGGGTTTCCTTGTGTCCAACATTTCCAAAAAACTGTCATTAATGTGTGTTTGTCCAATGTTACACATTCTTTGTTTCATTATCTAAATTCCACAAAGGGTAATGTTATACCTCTTACCAACTTAAGTTTCTCTGTGGCAGAGTTTTCAGAGTAAATGATGGAAGGATTTGTTTCTTTATTAGGGTGGTTGGTAGAGGATTGGGAGCAAAGTAACATAAAAGATTCCAAACATGAGAGTCTAAGAGACCTTGGGGCAATATCTTAATTTTAAAGAAGCTTTTAAAAGGCCATCATTAAGGGGACTCATTGTCCAATATCCCCTAAGGTCTTTGGAAAGGCTGGAAAAATCAAACTTAGCCAGGATCAAAACTCTTTCTTTCCTTGTCATTTGCACCCCCACATATCTAGAAGGGCAAGAAGCCAGAAGCTTTCATTGCCAATGGGCCCATTCTGAGACCAAAGGCCTGGAGAAAAGAGCTGCTGGCAAGGGAGGATGTGTTCAGTGGTTTGATAATGTGCAGGCATGAGACTTTGATTGTGTGCTGTAAATGACTCTTACGTCAACACCAAAGACCTAGGTAGCATTTGTAAAACCAGAGTTTGAAGCATTACCTATAATTAAGGCTGAGTGATTTCTGGAATGCCTTCATTTACACTCCCCAAATTTGCAAAGTAATAAAGAAAACTTTTTCTTAGGACTCAAGATTAAATTTAGGACACAAACTCCATTTTTTTTTCCTTTTTGTTTCTTCTGAAAGCAAAAGACAATTGGCTATCCATTAGGTTTTGCCCTAGAAATTGTACACTGACCATGGCTTCTGAACTGCTACTCATGTCAGTTTCCCCATCCTTAGATTTAAATTAAATATCAAATTTAATGAAGTCACCTGAATTGAATTATATCAATCACTGGAATATGGGGTCATTTTTTAAATGAGTGAAGGCTTTGTGACACAATTAATTTCGAACCAGGAATATCTTGGTTCACATATTGTCTTGTGTACTTATTTCTCTGTGATTCTGGGAAAATCACCACTTCTCTGGGCTTCTGACAACTTCCTGAGATAATAAATCAGAAGAATGCTGTGTTCAACATTGGTAACGGGAGTTCCCTACATTAATGAAATCACAGATTTCATTTTTGTATTGGTATTTAACTGATTCCAAGGATAAATAAAAATGGCAAATGTTGGGTTCCTGATTGTGTATCTTATTTGTAAAGTCCCTTTCAAAACAGGAATTACCATGGATTTCTAGAATATGAGAATTAGAAGGGACCTATGAAATAATCTAGTCCAAACCTCCCCCTCTCTAAAATTTACAGATCATGAACTACAGGTCAGAGAAGGGGAAGCATCTGCACAGGGCTTCCTGGGTAGCATGGGGGCTGCATGAAAACTGGAGAGTTCAGGGCGGCTAGGTGCTGCAGTGAATAGAGCACCAGCCCTGGAGTCAGGAGGACCTGGGTTCGGATCTGGCCTCAAACACTTAACACACACACAAAATAGCCGTGTGACCTTGGGCAAGTCACTAAATACCAACTGCCTCCAAAAAGCTAAAAAAAAAAAAAAAGAAGAAGAAAATGGAGAGTACAGAAGAACTTTGAAGACATTTAGTCTCCAGACTCCAAGTCCTTGAAGTCTGGCCATACCACTGTATTACCTCTCCATGTGGACTCTATTCATTCTATCCTGTATTTCATTTAAAATTTTAAAGGACATCATTAATAAAGTAGTAGTTATATTTTAATGTGAAAATTTATTCTTTTTTTTTCATTATGGAAATGACAAAAACAAATAAAATAAAAGCTGGCACATTCCCCCTAGATCTTGGAGAGTAAAAGAGATCCAATGTAACAAATAATAATCCTTAACAAAAACATGAGAAAAAAATCTAATATTTTAGAAATCCAATACAGGCCAAAAGCCTCTGCTCATAATCACTCTTCTTACTAATCAAAAGTGGGATTTTTTATCATGAGACAAAGGCTCCGCTATCAATAACTAACTTTGTGGGCTTGGGTAAGTCACCTACACCCCTCTAGTCCTCACTTTCTTCACCAACAGCAAAAGATGTAATACTGGAGGTCCCTTCCAACACTAAATCTATGACTGTATTTATAGGGGGAAGAAAAGCTACGGGAGTTTATCAAATCACATGCCTTCTCTGGGCACGAGTTCCCTCACCTCTAAAATGAGCATTTAGATCATATGATCTCATTCCTGTTACCCTTGAGGCCACTGAGCAGTCTTCAGGATTACAGCAACCTCTTGCCTGATATCACTATAATGTGCACTTATGTTCTTTGGCACATCATAATAGAATCAAGAGCTGAAATCTTAATCTAGAGCTAAAAGACAAGCTTGTCTAAGCTCCCTCCACCCTTGTGCTATAGACAAAGATACTGACATCCAAGGGGGTAAAATTAGTCACTCAAAGTTAAATGTCAAGTTAACTGTAAAATTGGGGAAAGAACTCCCATTTTTCTACCTCAAATTCAAGGTTCTTTCCATTAAAAAGTTCCTATTCAATGACAATAGAATAGAACCTTAAGGTGTACTAAGGAGGAACTAGTTCACACCTAGAAAGAAAACAAAGGATAAGGCATAAAAGAAGTGGCTCCTCCCTCTCCTTGGGCTCCTCCCTGTCCTTGGGCTCCTCCCTGTCCTTGGGCTCATCCCTTTCCTTGGGCTCCTCCCTGTCCTTGGGCTCCTCCCTGTCCTTGGACTCCTCCCTTTCCTTGGGCTCCTCCCTTTCTTTGCCTTCCTCATTTCCACCTCCCAATTTCAGAGCCTCGGTTCCTCATGCCTGGATTATTATTTGTGCCAAGCCTTCTTATCTCCAACTGATACAACATATCACTATCAGATCTATTTTTCTGACACTGATTTCATTATTGTATTGTGGTCAGTTCCATTTAGTTCAATTTAATAACTCTTTCTTAAGTGCTTGCTATGTTCCAGGTCCTATGCTGTGTCCTGGGCAAACAGAAAAAAAAAAGTCTCTGCCCTCGTGAAGGATATCAGGCGGTGGATTTTCAAAGCAGGAGATGTTCTAAGGCAACCAATCAGGAGGACAGAGTGCTTGGGTTGCAGCTTGAAAAAGTCAGAGATGAGACAGATAAGATAGTCTGGACAGATGTCTAGTGGAAGGATTGAAAGTTTTGCCCACTTTAAAGGATATGGAGACAGGCCCTCTTTTTGAACTATAGAGGAGGCAGCAAAGCAAACTGCAGAATGTGTATTTGTAGATTTGTTTCCTGACCATAATCTGAGGCATGAAAAGTAGAACTGGGATGGCTGGCTGTTACTTTAATAGTTTGGAAAGAGAAGAAAATGCTACTCTTTATTCCACATAAAGAAACTGGGATTCTAAGAACTCAGCAATTTGGTTCAGTCTAGTCTAATAGGCATTCTTGAAACCCCAGGTCCCAGGTTCTACATTAAACACTGGAGACCCAAAGGCAAAAAGTGAAATCACTCTAGCCCTCAAGGAGTTTACATTCTATTGTGCAAGTATATGCACCATAATACATCTAGCATATTTTTAAGATAATGCAATAGCTTGAGGGAATAAGCAGTAAATCACCATAACTCTCCAATATTCACTTACAAAGAACCATAAAATAGTGCCCCAAACTAAATCCTGGAATAGCAGAACCAGCAAAAAGACAGGATGAAACAATATTTGAGCCTAAGAACTTGGAAGATCAGCAAGAAAAGGCTATGTCACTTGTGTAAAAGGAGAATGCAGTCCAGGACAGGAAGTGTTCCAGCAAGCCAGCAGCAAACCCCACTTCAGCAAACCATATGGAGATCCTGAGTCCCAGTGAGGTGGACCAGAAAAATGCCAACACCAGGACTCCCCACATGCCTTAGCATTGTCAGGGAAATGTATACACTCCATCTACAAGAATCATCAGATGCTTCAGCATATCCCCAGGCAAACAGGTAACTGACATATGCCTTGATGTATCCCTGTGGAAATAGAGAAACATCCCCACCTGCCTCAGCACACACCAGACACCAGCACTGGGACTGAGGCTCAGCACCAGGTAAGCTGCCTACTTCTATCACCTCCAGCTACACCAGTCATCTCTAATCACACACCCTCAGTACAGCATCAAACATGAGAGTCCCCTATGGGACTCAGAGCAAGATCAGTGCAGCGCCAAGTAAACTGCAGGGACCTATCTCCCCTAAAAGAAGAATGAAAGAAAGGAAAAAGGCCAAAATGATGAGCAAAAACACAACAGAAATGGAATATGACCATAGAAAGCTATCATGGTGACAGGAAAGATCAAGGCACAAACTCTGAAAAGGACAATAATGTCAAAACTCCTATAGGTAAAACCTCAAAGAAAAATGGAAAGTGGTCTCAAACACAGAAAGAACTCATGGAAGCTCTCAAAAAGGAAAATGAAAATCATATGGAGAGGTAGAAGAAAAATTGGGAAAAGAAATTGGAGTGATGGAAGAGAGTTATGAAAAAAGTCAACAGTTTGAAGAAAGAGTACAACTGTTTCAAAAGTAAAACTGGCCAAATGGAAAAGGAAGGACAATAGCTAACTGAGGAAAGCAACTCCTTAAAGATTAGAATTGGACAAGCAGAAGTTAATGACTCTATGAGACATCAAGAATTAATCAAAGAAATTCAAAAGAATGAAAAAATAGAAGAAAATATAAATATCTTATTGGAAAAATGATTGACCTGGAAAATACATCTAGGAGAGACAATGTCAGAATTATTGAACTACCTGAAAGTCATAATCAAAAGGAGAACCTGGACAGCATCTGTCCAGAAATTATCAAGGAAAAGTGCCCTGATATCCTGGAACCATAGAGCAAAATAGACAATAAAAGAATCCACTAGTTACCTTAGGAAAGAGATCTCCAAATAAAAGCTCTAAAGAAAGTTAAAGCCAAATTACAGAACTATTAGGTTGAGGAAAAAATATGGCAAGTGAGCAGGAAGAAACAATCCAAATATCAGGGAGCCACAATCAGGATTACACAGGATTTAGCAGCTAAAACATTAAAGGATTGCAACTCATGGAACATGGTATTCTGGAAGGTAAAGGGCCTAGGACTACAGCTAAGAATCACCTCCTGGTGAAAATAAGTATAATTTCAAGGGAAAAGGACAGCCATTAGGTGAAATAGAAGAATTTCAAACTTTCATAATACAAGTATTGAGCAAAAAATGTGGTCTCCAATATCAAGATCCAAGAGAAACTTGGGAAGGAGAAGCAGGAGAAGAAAACATAAAGGAGATAATGGAGCAGAACTGTTTACATCCCTACATGGGAAAATGATATTTGTCATTCTGAAAAATTGTATCACTAATGCTACAGTTAGAAGGAATATACATAGGCACAGGGTAGAGGTAGAAGATGAGTTTGAGAGAATGACATAAAAATCATTAAGGGATGAAAAAGAGGAGAGTACACAGTGCGTAGAAGGAAGGGGGAGGCAGAATGGGGTAAATTATTTCACATGAAGAGTCATGAACAAACTATTGCAGTGGAGAGAAAGATGGGAGGGCAGGTGATGGGCATTGCTTAAACCTCACTCTCATCTTTGTTGGCTAAAATAAGAAATGATACACACAGTTGACTATAGAAATCTGTCTTACCGAGAGGAAAGTAGGAGTGGAGGAGATTCAATAAAGGAGGGGGGTTGACAGAAAAGAGGGCAGCCTGGCAGAGGTGGTAGACAGATAAAATACACTGTCGAGGATGGAGAGGGAGAAAGGAGAGAGGACAAAAGGGAGGAAAAACAGGATGGAAGGAAATACACAGTTTAACTGTCACTGTGATTATGAATGGAATTAACTCTCATTAAATAGAAGCAGGTAGCAAAGTAGATCGAAATCAGAATCCTACAACATGTTGTTTATAAGAAAGACACTTGAAACAGAGAGAAACACACAGAGTAAAGGTAAGGGGTTGGAGCAGAATCTGTTATTCTTCAGTTGAAATTTTCAAAAAAGTAGGTGTAGTAATCCTGATAAACAAAGCAAAAGCAAAAATAGACCAAAATTAAAAGAGATGAGGGAAACTATATCTTTCTAAAAGGGCCCATAGATGAGGAAACAATATCAATACTGAACATATATGAACCAAGTGGTATAGCATCTTAATTATTAAAGAAATTAAGTGAGTTACAAGTTCATGACCAAAAAACAAAAGATTGAGAGCATTACAAAATATAAAACAGATAATTTGATTATATTAAACTGTAAAGCTTTTACACAAATAAAACCAATGCAATCAAGTTTAGAAGGAAAGCAGAATGGTGGGAAACAATCTTTACAGCAAATGTCTATGACAAAAGCCTCATTTCTCGAATATATAGGGAACTGAGTCAACTTTATAAAAATACAAGTCATTCCCCAATTGATAAATGATCAAAGTATATGAACATGCAGTTTTCAGATGAAGAAATCAAAGCTATCTATATTAACTTTTGATTAGAGAAAAGCAAATTTAAACAATTCTGAGGTACTATTTCACATCTCTCAGATTGACTAATATGACCAAAAAAAGGGGAAATAATATATATTGGAGAGGATATGGAAATATTGGGACACCAGAGTCGGAGGAGTTGTGAACTGCTGCAATCATACTGAAGAGTAATTTGGAACTATTTCCAAAGGCTAACTAAACTGTGCATATCTGTTAATTCAACAATAACAGTACTACGTTTCTATCCCAATGAGATCATAAAAAAGGAAAAATGACCTATATGTGAAAAAAATATTTGTAGCAGTCCTTTTTTTGTGGTGGCAAAATATTGGAAATTGAGAAGATGCCTATCAACTGAGAAATGACTGAACAAACTTTGAATGTAATGAAATGTTAAGAGAAAATAAGAAATGATGAACAGGCATATTTTGGAAAAATCTGGAAAGACTTGTATGAACTGATGCAAATCGAAATTTTGCAGAACCAGCAAAACATTATACACAGAAACAGCAATAATTGTGTCATGATAATCTTTGAATAACTCAGCTGTTCTCAGCAACACAATGATTCAAGACAAGGACAAAGGACTCAGGAAAAAAAAATGCTATCCACATCCAGATAAAGAACTGATGGACTCTGAGTGAAGATCAAAGCAAACTTTTTTTCACTTACTTGATTCTTTTTAGTGTTTCTTTTTCTTTTTGATCTGTTTCTTCTTTGGCAGCTGTGACTAATATGGAAATATGTTTTACATGATAGCACATGTATTACCTATAAAAAATTGCCTAATATTTTTAGAAAATGGGGGGAGGTAAGAAGGGAGAGAGAAAAATTCAGAACCCAAAATCTTATGAAAAATGAATGCTAAAATTATTTTGACATGCAATTGAGAAAAAAAAATGTTATTAAAAATAGTACTGTACCTTGACAACAACCTTCTCCCCCGTGAATCATAGGAACAGTTACACATTGTGGTTCCTATATGATGTCACAGAGAGGGTAAATGTAACCTGGGGTGGTGTACTAAAGGGATCATATAGCCCACTTCTTAGACTGACTCTCTAGTGGGGTCCAATAAAGAGTAAGTGTATAACAATGAATTTATAATGATGTCTATAGAGAAAAGAGGTACATGACTCTGCATTCTGCTTTTTTTTTATTATTCCTCAAAGCAGTTTTCACACCCTACTCCCCAAAAAGTCTCCTCCATAACTATTGCTAAATACTCTTTTCTCCTGTGTTTCTATTGGGAACCATGCCCAATATTAGCCCTTCGCACTCTCTACTTATTTTAATCCTATCACAATGTAATATTCAAGAGTCAGCTTCATCACCATTTCCGGACTGCCTAAACTTTAGACAGCTGAGAACTGAGTTTGTCTCCACAGGGTACGAGTGTATTAACGACCCTATAAAAGTTATTTTTAAAGTTTTATTTAAGGAAAAGCAGCTGGAGAAGAAAGAAAAAAGAAGCATTACTCCATTCTCCAAAGCCTACTCTTGGAATTCTGAGAAAAATCAATTCTCAACTGCCTAACTAACAAACAAAAACTAAAGAAATCTTAATATACTGGCACATATGAAAAAGGCCACTTGCATTTGGATTTTTTAAAAAAAAGAATACAATACAGAACATGTGAACAATAGGCATTTTCTGGTGATTAAGAGTGAAGGATGAGAAAAGTAAGAGAAATGTAAAAAGTAAAAGAAATGTTTTCAGCAGGAAAATGATAAAAAAGGATGCTCCTGCATGCTACATTTGATTAGACTGAAAATGATGATGACAATTAGCCAACACATGCTTTTTTAGTCAAACTGTTCCAGTACCACTTCTTACAAAATGCCATCTCTAATCACTCTACTTGATAATACTATGCCCCATCTCAAATTTCCTTGCATTTATTTGTCTGTTTACTTGTGGTATTCCTCCAATGGACTATAAGTTCATTGATGGCAGAGACCATTTTGCATTTGTCATTTTATTGCCTGTGTATAGTATGCTACTCTGGTACATAGCAGGCATTTAATAAAAACTTAGTAGATTAAGCTATATTGAAAATGCTTATCAAATATATTATAAGAGGTTACACCCATGACATAAGTATTTGTTATCCTTTTTCTTTTTCTTCCAAGTTCATGTATAATTAAAATTATGCTGAGTTTTGTGATTTCCAATCAAAATTATTCACTCAGCTTTCTAATCTGTGTAAAGTTTTTGATGAATATTTCAATATTAGGACATTTAACATTTTCTCAAAAAATGCAGAAAGGACCAAATGTATTGCCTTCATTTGAAAAGGACCTTTTTCTGAATTATTTTTAAGTCATGGCCTCAGAAGCAGAAGATAAATTAACATTTTAGGTCTTGATACAAAGATATAATGAAACTAGAAGAGAAAGTAATTGAAAATGACAGTAGAATTCCTACAAAGTAGAAGCCAGTGTATTCAGGTAAAAGAACGGGAAAAAAGATGGTAAATTCAGCTTAAAATGAATGTTTTCTTTACATTCTGATTGTATCTTAAAGAAGAAAAAGAAATCGAATGATGCCATGAAACCTAAATGCACAATCCAAATTGAATAATATGGCAGATGGCTAAGAAGCATTGAATTTAACTATGGTGACTTAATGTTTTAGATTTTTTTCTTTGCCATGAAAATTAAAAATCTCTGTTTTTCATTCACCATCACAAAACATATATACAATGTATGGACTTATTTCAATATTTCAAGGAGTTCTAATTTAATCCATGTGGAGGTTTCCTCCCCACAAAGAGATCACAAGCTTTCCATGGCTTCATAAGTAGTTTGATGAGATGCAATAGCCAAAATGTTATTTCCTGTTGGCCCCATTTCAGGTGACAAAGTTCTTCAAGTCTAGCTATGGTTGGACCTCAGAGAATAGAAACACAGTACTTCAGACCATGCTTTTTGTTATAAGGAAAAGAAAGAAGCTACAAAATAAGAAATAGAAAATATATCCAGGAGCCTAATAGACTGAACTGACATAACTTAAAATGACATGATATTTAATCATATAATTTTGCAAAATATTGGCATTTACATTGTGTCCATGTGATGTAAAACATTTCCAATAACAGAATCTCAAAGCTAAATATCTAGATGGGGCAGTCAATAGAGCAATGGATACAGAGTCAATAAGATATAAGCTGGTACCCTATTTTAGACATCACCTATCTGTGTGACTCTGGTCTAGGCACTTAGTCACTGTCTAACTCAGTATCCTCAACTATAAAATGGGAGTGCCTACCTTCTAGATTTGTTGTAAGGATCAGATGAGTTTATAGTAAAATGCTTTTGAAACCTTTAAATATTATGTGGATTTCATTGTTGTTGTTCAGACATTTCTGTCATGTCCAACTCTTTATGATACCATTTGAGGTTTTCTTGGTAAAGATTCTGGAATGGTTTTCCCTTTCCTTCTCCAGCTCATTTTACAGATGAGTAAACTAGAGGAAATAGGGTTAAATGACTTGCCCAAGGTCACACAGTAAGTATATGAGGCCAGATTTGAATTCAGAAAGAGAAATCTTTTTTACTTCAGGCCCAGCACTCTTTCTACTGTGCCACATAGGGGCCCACCAGATAAATGATAGATATAATTGTTGCCATCATCATTATCATCATCATCATTAATATTCTTGTTATCTGGAAGACATTTCAGAGGCGATCAAGTTCAAGCCAATCCACTAATGGAAGTACAACTGATGAAGATGGTAATAACATAGGGTGATAACAGCCACTGTCATTTACATTAAGGTTTGGAAAGCAGTTTATACACATTACCTTCTCTTAGTCTCACATCAACTTTCCATGATAACCTTGACAACTTTGTCATTAACTTTTCATTCAGTTGTTACTTAAAGATCTCTAGTGAGAGGAACCCATTACCTCTCAAAGCAACCATCTTGGCTCTTTACAATCATTGCTTCCTCTTCTGGCTCTTCACTAACAATTCCTTTAATGATGCTTATAGAATTTGCCAGGAATTGTCCAACTCACTGGGTCATATCTTGAACGTGGCACAATTAGCTTTATTATTGACTTGACAACCTGTATCCTTTCCTAATCCAGTGGTTGAGCACTATTTTCTCAGTGTCCAGTTGACATTCATTTGGAAGGGCTGATTTGAACACATCAATAAAAGCTAGCTTCTCTTTTACTCTTCTACTTTCAATAGTAATTAATTCGCTACCATTATTGTTTTATACTTCCCAGTCCCAAGATTCCTCCCTTGGAATGGAAATAGAAGTAAAACAAAAACTGAACAGATGTTGATGATGATGGTGAAGATGATGATGATGATCATCATCATTATCAATTCTGCCCTGAGAAGCTGTTCTTTCTTAAGTTTGTTCTCCCCATTTCCCCATGTAAAGGAGGTGGGAACATCTATCAAAGTAGTTGATGATTTAATGAGTTCCCTACTATTCTGATGAGATTATAATAATTATTTTTGGAGGCATCTAAAAAATACCTCTCCAAGGAATTTGAGGTCCCTGATAATTGGGTTTTGGAGACTGGGATTGTCTCCTTTTGATCAGTTTGCCAGTGTTTACTTTCAATAGGGACTCAACACCACAGGATGGCACTATGGGTCTGGAAAGGATTGTTAGAAAAGAGGATTCACTGGAATGTCAAGGAATGGCCTGAATAGGAAGCCCAAATTCAGCTTCTTTCTGGGGATATGGGAGGCAGGAGTAGTTAAATGACCATTTCTTCTGTTCATGGACTCTTATTAGTCTTTTGTCCCTTTTGTAGTTTCTGAGCAGCGAAATAAAAGTTGTCCATTACCCAATATCCATATTTTATTTTGAGTGCTTTTGGGAGCTGGTGATTCTATTTACATATATTTGGAGAAACCTTTCATAGACAAGTTTCAGATAGGGGTGGCTAGGTGGCACAGTGAACAGAGTTCTGGCTCTGGAGTCAGGGGGATCTGAGTTCAAATCCGCCCTCAGACACGTAACACACCTAGCCATGTGACACTAGACAAGTCATTTAACCCCAATTTTCCTGCCTTAACCCTCCAAAAAAAAGCAAAAAAAAAAAAAAGACCCTAACATCTTAAAAAAAAAAGAACAGTTCCAATGGAGACTGTGAACCAGAGAGAGAAATTTATATGCCTTTGTTCAGGTCCACATGATGGGATGCATGGCAGCTCAGACTCTTGTGCATCCTAGACCATAGCTTATACTCCAATTGAGCTTTTGAAAAACCTGTAGTACTTTGCTTTCCTCACAGCCTCAATTCCTACTGAGCTTCAGCACTCCAAAAAGTAGTCTTAGAAGAGGATGTCATGGTTTTTATTTTTTAGTCATCATCTGTTATCTGCCCATGTTACCATCTTCCATTTTTTAAAAAAATATATTTAAGTTGGCTGGTGAGCTCCCTGTACTTTCTTGTTCTCTTTAGAAAACTTACCACATTGCTCCCTATCAGAATTATTTCTTTGTGGGTTTTTTTACTTTCATCCTTGAGTACTTTCTATTCATTTTCTTTTAAGGGTGTCTCTGCAAATTATCGTCTTTTTAGTTGAATAGGCAACATTGAAAACCTGGATTAAAACTTCAGTCTTCATATTTCAAAATGAATATGACTATCCTCTAATATCAAATAAACCACAAAATGAATTGCAGGAGATATTTCCAATAAGGGGAAGAAGTATGGACCACCATGATAGTTGTAATCTATTGATGGAAATACATGGATTTTGCAAGGAGGAATTAGGTTTGAGCAATCTATTATAGTCCTTTTGGGGGAAAATGTTTTTTAAATAAGTTTCACTATAAAATTTTGGAAAGACTGTTTTGTAGTGGATAGGGAATGGATTTAAAGGTAAATAGTGAAACTAAGAAGATATTTTTTTCTGGATAGAAGTAGTACCCTATTTTAATGCCAACTAGATGCTTTTACAGTTAAGAAAACCAAATCCTAGAGAGATGAAGGTCAAAAGGGAAGAAGTGGGGAAAGGTTAGAAGACACAAAATTATCAATTTCAGTTTAAAATGCTGGTGAATTCCAGAGGTGGCCATGACACTGGAAGCCTGTTTCCTTTGTCATTGGTCACAATAGACTACAAGATCTTGAACCTAAAAAGCAAAATCCAACACTAAGAAATTTATTCCTGGTCCCAAAGCACATGATGTTGAAGCAACTATGTTCCTCATTCTAAAAACCTCTGAGCCACCAAAAGAAGTCAGAAAGACAGTGATCCAGTTAGGATGACCATCCCATTTCCCACAACCAACATGGGTAGACATAGCTGAGGATCAAGTTTTTACAGGCCATAGGAACCTCATGTGACTGTAGGTATATGTCCATCATCTCCCACTTATCAATATTCCTTTCTGATATATGATTTGAAGAATTTTGAAACTGGAAACCTCCTGTGACTGTTGGGATATGTCCATCATCTTCCAGCTCCCAATATTCTTTTCTGACATATGATTTCAAGAATTCTGAAATTGGAAACAGTGAAAAGCTTATGGAAACTTTCCACAGATCAAATATGTATTTTTATTAAACCACTTTGCTCCTGGCAGGATCTGCAGTGGTAAAGTGGTGGCAGCATTCCGTGAATGCCAACATTCCATGGGTAGTGAGTGTTGGCGCATTTTGGGGGTAGTTCTGAGAACACTGGAAGCTAATCCAAGTATATTTCACACCTCACACCTTCTAGACTGGATAGCAAATAGAGGAGATATACAAATGAGACATGACAGGAAGCATGGAGAGATTGAAAAGTAGAAATACTGTCATTCACTGCCCCACCTCCCCACATTGTACAAATGTCTTTTTTTTCTGTTCTTTAGATTCTCAGGGAAGATACCCACCCCTGCCTCATCCTTCTTCCATTACAGATCTTAATCTTCTAAATTGTCTTCCAATGAACAACCTTACTCTCACCTTGAGGGGAAGAATACCTAACTATATGATCTATTTAGAGAAATTGACTCCAACATCTGATAAGAAAATCCCTTAAAGATATTTAAAAATGGGACATAGCCTATACTTAGATTTTTGTTATTTCCAGATTATATAAAGAAGATTGTCCCTACTAGTACTAGTAGTACTAGTACTTAATATATATTAGGATAGGGAGTCATAAAAATTCAATTCAACAAATCTTTACAAACCATTTATGTGCAATTCGCTATGATAGACAATGAGCAAGTAATTGTAGGAATGCTTTAGGCCTTGAGCATAATAATCTTCAAATTTCAAAGACATGTTCAGACCCCTGAGACACTTGGATCACTAAAGTCTATTGCCATCCTAATGTTAAAATCCAAAGTCCCCAGGAATCAAGGATGTTATTAAGGAAGGCCAGGAGGGTACAAAGAAGCACAGACTCATGAAACAAATAAATTAATAAGTGGGTAAATACATAAATAGAAAGATGAATGAATGAATAGGTGAACAAATGAATAAATGAATAAATGAGCAGATCAATAAATGGATGCATGTTTGGATGAGTAGACAGCTTGACAGATAAGTGAAAGAATGAAGAAATAAATGAAAGGGAGAGGCCGATTTATTTTGGAGGTGTTATGGAAGGCTTTATGGAAAAGGAGACATGTGGACAGGGTCTTAAAGGAGAGACATCAACAGATAGAGGAAAGAAGAGATGTCATTCCAGGAATAGAAGGTAGTGAACTAAAGAGTGAAAATAGGAGAAGGCATTTGAGAAGGGATAATGAACACACTACAGTAGATAGCATAGTACCTACTGTGTGCCAGACACTGTTCTAAGTGCTTTACAAATATTACCTCCTTTGATCCTCAAACAAATCTGTATGACAGATGATGTTATTTTAGAGCTGAGGAAACTAAATTAAAAGAAATTACATGATTTGCTCAGTCACATAGCTAGTAAGTATCTGAGAATGGATTTGAACTCAGGTCTTTCTGACTCCAGGTACCACCCAGTTGGGAGATGGAAGGTATTTTGCCTATAATATAAATTATGGATGAAGGCTAAGGATGTATCCTTTGTGGTTAGCCATTGCCTACCAAATAAAGTATTAACTCCCGATCCTGCAATTCAAGACTTTAACATGTACTAGTTACATGATTCCTTTCAGCACCTAAGGCCACTCTCTAAGATTATGAGTCTGAGAGAATTGGCCTGCTTGCTGGGGTAGAGGCAGTTGACTCATTTGGAAGCTCCCTATACCGTTGAAATTACCGATTGCTTCTATTCATTTTCCTGGAATTTAAAAGTCCTTCCAATTTTTGTTTCAGGTCTACCTTACCAGCCTCATCTCAGACACCTTTCAGGTGATCCACATCCTAAGGAAACTGGAGAATTCTAGACCCTTCCCCTCATTGGCCACTATGTTGTTACTTACATCACTATACATTGGTGCCAGTGAAACTCACTGCTTTCTCTCCTAACATTTTCCAGAACTAGCTGCTCCCCAGACTTTCCTTTCAACCACAATCAGGGTTTTGTTCAACATAGCCTTTGGAGGGATCCTGCTTCCGTCACACTTTTTGGTTTGTTTAGAATAGAACTTTCAATGACATCACCCTGGGTCCATATAGAATGATTTCCGAACTTTGTAAATAAGATAAGACATTCTTCAAAAATAACTTTTTTCTAAAAACATGGCATGGCACTATGATGGACGGGTGTCCTTTCAGGGAATTCAAGGCCTCTTTTTATTGCAAGCCAGCAAGAATTAGAAAATGTGGAATTGAATCCAAGAAGAGAAGCTGCAGTTTTTATGCCCAGCACCATTTAGTCACTTTTCCTACTATAAAGCATAATATCTTGTATGTACATGTATGTCTTGGAAGGAAATATGTTGTAATGGAAAGAGCATTGGCACTGGAATCGGAGGGTCTGGATGGAAATCCCCACTCCATTCTCTGTTTTCTTCTTCAACGTGTCAATCAATCTGTAATATCATTAATATGGGTAATCCCTCCAGTGATGTCAATGGAGACATCCATGCCTAGCCATCCCACATGTAACACTTATACATAATAGGATTGTAAACTCCTTGAGGGTAGGAATTGTTTCTTTCTTTCTTTCTCTTTCTTTCTTTCTTTCTTTCTTTCTTTCTTTCTTTCTTTCTTTCTTTCTTTCTTTCTTTCTTTCTTTCTTTCTTTTTCTTTCTTTCTGTCTGTCTGTTGTAGTCCCAGTATCCAGTACAGTCCCTGGCAAAAAGCAAGATGCTTGTTGATTGAGCCTCATCTAATTTCAACACCGAAGGGTTCAAATGCCATGCTGTCGCTTCCTCTTCTTTAGATAGTAAAGATAACACAGTAACTGGTCATTTTTTTAACCCATTACTCTCACAGCCCAATTTATTTGCCAGTCATGCTTTTGATGACATCTTTATACCACTTCCCCTACAGTATTCCTCATTTGTAAGATGTTGTAGCTTGACCATGCCCACCAGATTCATCTTCATTGTGCCCTTTGCGTAATTCTCTCCTTCAACTTTTCAGAGATTAAAGTGTTCTATGACTTAAAGCTGTACAACGTGACTAAAAGGTTTCCTTCTAGTGTCAAAAAAGTGGACCTTTTGATGACTTTTACCAATTGCTTCTTTATGAAAACTTCCCTGATCACCTCATGATTGCCTTGGGTTTATTTTTTTGTGTTTTGTGTCTTTTTCTCCCCTAGAAGAATGAAAACTTCTTAAGGGCAGCAACCCTTTCCTTTTTGTCCTGGCGTTCCTGTCAGCCAGCATAATGTCTAGGGTATAATGACTGTTTAATAAATGCTTGTTCCATGATTGCCAGTTTCCATTTCTAGGCCTTAGTTTCTTTCATCACATGGTATGGACTCATTCAATATTTAATGAGTAAGTGAAATGATGTGTTTCCAGAAAGGTGAGTGGAAGCCAATTTCAGAAAATGTAATCTTATTTTCAATTAACTGGGGGGGAGTGTTAGGAAAAAAACTCTACAGGCAATATCTCTCTACTGCAGCCTTGGTAATGAGTAAGGCAACATCAACATGGGAGACAGTGGTGAAGAAGGAGATGGTGGCAGATGGCATCTGGGTAACAGGAGACGAAGAAGATGGGAGAAGAGAAAATCCATGGTGAATTACCTCATGTTGTTTCTGTAAAATATGAGGCAAGTGTCTCTGCTGAGAAGGTAGGAAGAGGGGGCAGGCATGGGAGGTTCAAGAAGGATGCCAAGTTTTGGAAGAGCCGCTGGGGAGAGTGGTCTAGTAAGCTGATGAGTTATGGAAGTATTGCACAGCAGCAATGAGGGTCTAGTTGAGGTACACTTAATAAGAAATTCATTGATCTTGTTAATTGATTGATTATGTCTGGGGGTTTAAAGAGGCAGCCATGGATTCAAGGCCTACTTTGGACAAACACTGACTACATAATCACAGGAAATCACTTTATTTCAGAGCTCTAGGCATCTGTCTTTGAGTCTAAGTTGCAGAGAAGCCAACTTTGGTTGAGAAAGTTTCCATGCAGGGCTTTCCCTACAGGTATGAAATCAGAAGCCTCAACTACAATTCTATGCCCTGAAGTTGGAACTGGAAATACAATCAACTGACCAATGAAAAGCATTACTTAAAAAAAAAAAAAGAGGCAAGGCAGTAGCTACCTTCACAGAGTCACATTTTACTGGGCATAGAGGGTGGGGGAGTCTTATACAGAGATAAGTAAAATCAAAATATTTCTAAGGAACAAAGAAAGCCTGCAGGTCAGAGGAAGGTGACCTTGGCTGGGGCTTACTTTTCAATCCTGCCAGGAAAGATGTAAAGGCTGCTTTCTTCCCTTTTAAGAACAAATTTCACGTGGAGTTTGAGCACAGCCCTCCCTCTCAAAATAATCAATCCAAAAAATACATTATTTTATACATCAATGCCACTGAAGAGGGGTAAAAATGTGCCATTGTCAAACAGAAAGAGCCCAAACTAAAAATAACTCATTTGGATGGAAATTCTGGAAACACAAAACCCAACTATGCCGGTCCCATGCCATGCCTTCACATTACACTTTAATCCAATTTGCAGAGTTGGTAATCTGATAAAAATAAACAGAACTCAGATTTAGACATGGGCTGACTTTCTCCAGCTGCCAGAATGCAATGGCCATTGCAGTTCCTTTTTCTTGGAAATCTGTTTCCCTCTTCCTAACATCCAGGCCCTTCAACCTTAATTATTTCAGAATCAGAATCATAAACTGCAAATCTAATTCTCTCTCTCTCTCTCTCTCTCTCTCATTTTTAACAACAGTCCCTATACACTCCACATGCATGAAAATAGGAAAAGGCATATCAAATCCCTCTAAAATCACACTTATTTACATTAAAATGTTTAAGGGTAAAATGTAATTGACCTAATTCTCCAGCTGTTAGGAACATCTAATGAGAACTGAACTAAAGAAGAAGACATATGTTAATTTCATGATCACAGCTACAAAATGGAAGAGTTGATTCTTAGACACCGAAATCACTCAATGTCCATGATGGAATTTTTTGTAGTCATTCTCTGTGCCTAAAATCAGTCAATCAACAAACATTTATGAAGACTTACATTATGCTTATTACTGGACATACAAAGACAAAAATGAAACAGGTCCTGCCCTCTAGAAGCTCACATTCAATAGATATTTATTCTGATAAGAAGGTTTAAGAAAAGTAAATGATCCCAGTAAAAACGGATGTAAGAAACTAAGGAAGTAAGCAGAGCAGGGATTCTTTACCTTTTGTGTGTTTCGAACCCCTTTGGCAGTCTGACTTTAAAGCCAATGGACTCCTTCATAGAATCATGTTTTTAATTGCATAAAAACACATAGAATTTTAAGAGAAACCAAAGACACTGAAACAGTTATCACAAAAAAATTTGAAGTTCCCAACTCCAAGTTTAGAACCCTTGATATAGAGCCACAGTCTCTACTTCAAATATAGTAGTCAAAGACTGATCAATGGCAGGATGGGTCCTTTGGCCTAGAAGGAACACGACCTAGAAGGAATCATAAGCCTCAGAGCAGTAAGGAGCCTTAGTGAGCACCTATTCCCATTAGCTCATTTTTCAGATGAGGAAGTTGAGGCCAAGATTAGCAAAGTGATTTGTATAAAATCATATAGGTAATAAGGAAAAGGATCAAGATTTGATCCCAGATCTTTAGACTTGAAATGTTGCCATACCATGCTTCCAATACAATTCAGTTCAACAATCCAACCAGAAGTGTGCCAGACACTGAATTGGGCACAGGGGAAGACAAAAAAGAGTAATGGTCCCTATCACAAGAAGCTTCTGTTCTATTTGAAAGACACAACTTGTATCCAAGTAAATAAAAACAAAGTATTTTCAAGAGAGGGAGAATCCAACCTAGGGATTTTCCAAAGGAAAATGAGTAGAGAAATGAATAACTTTATGTTATGGCAATGATAAGACATGGCATTTGGACTAATAGCCAAGACAGAGAACAAGAATATCTCCCTAATACTTATCCTACACCAGTATGCTGGGGTGTAAGAAGAGGGATGTAAGTGTGAAATTATGACATAAAACAGAGATGTAGCTCCTGCTAGAAGTAGGAAAAACATGTACTGATGTCAAATAAGAATATAAAATGATCAGAAGTCAAGTAGATGTGTGAAATCACCATTTTGGGGTTAACCTTCATTAGACTTTTTGGATGAGTGTTCCTAAGCCATTTGATTTCTTTCCCTCTAGATTGACTCTCTCTTCCTTCTCATTGTGCTGAAAACTCCACATATGCTTGCGTGACAAACAATGGGCAGAGAATTACTAGATCACTGATCCCCAGTTAAGACAGATAGAAAGATTTATCACAAGTCAAGACAATAGTTTAGAAAAAGAATAGGCACATCTATATTTGAGAAAGGGCACTTGCCATATCAGACACTAGCAAATTGAAGTGGAGGAAAGATGGAACAGGATGAACTCTATCCAGGAAGCCTTCCCAGAAATAGTTTGTTCCTGAAATAGATGAAAAACCAGATTGTGCAATCTCCCTAACTGGGGAGAAACCAATTTCAAGGGCAATCAATGTAAAACAATCTGTTAACCTGAAAACAAATTTGTTATAAAATGTGTGACAAAGAAAAGGTTGACTGTTCCATCATCAGAGAAGCAGGAAACCCTTATAGCCCACTAGGGCATCAGTTTCTCTCCCACTCTGAGGCTGCTTGGGGCTATCATATAATGGCCAGGGGAATCCAAGTCTCTAGGCTGGTATCTAGGTAATTCCAGAGGTAAGGTTCAAATGAGATCATGAAAACAAAGCACTTTGCAATCTCTAAAGCTCTATATAAACAGCAGCTACATCATCATCACCATCACCATCATCATCATCATCTTCATTGTCATCATCATCATCATCGTTGTCATCATCATCATCACCATCATCATCACCACCATCACTATCACCATATCACCAAGCCCCCAATCTGGTGATAATGTCATTCCCTGAGCATTCTACTGCTGTTCTGAGCTCAAAATATATATATAAATTAATAAAGGCATCTATTGGTAAATGTTAATAACAGGATTCTATAGGGGAAAAAACAAAATGGTAAGCACTCACTTTTAAGTTTAATATGCACTTTTCTTTTACATTTTATTAACTGTAGATAATCAACAAAATAACAAATCTTATTTGTTGTGGTTACCAATTTCTGAGGTGTAAATGCGCACCCTGATAAGCCAACTACCAGCTGTAAGTCAGCTGTCTCCTGCAAAGCCCTGGGTAGTTTCATTGTATTGAAGCAGTGGTGTGGTGTATTAGATGGAGAGAAAGAGAGTTAGATGAGACCCCTTTGTGGAAGAGCAGGGGAATTCTGAGGGAGGGGTATTCCCCAGGGGATTTTCCCTCTGTGTCTGGAATGTCTGCTTCGATGGGCTGTGTCACAAACTTCGAAACATCTTCACACACACACACACACACACACACACACACACACACACACACACACTGAAGAGTTTGTGTTATAATGACTCTGATTCCCAAGATAGCTGTTACATTAACAATGTCATCTAAGTAAATCCTTCACTGTTCTCCCAGGTATGCCTGTACCAGAGCTCATGGGATCCGTCTGCTCAGAGATTGTAGGACCTTCACAGTGATGATTCAATGGCACACACATAGAAAGGTGCAAGCCATTGTTAGTATATAAAAGGAGAGCTGGAAAGTTTAGATTTCCCCATGTTTCTCTGGCACCATCCAGAAAAAAGCAGACCAGGCAGGGCCACACAGTGCACCTGATACACACTCAATATATCCCAACAATGTAGAGAAGACTGAGTGAGACAATCACAGTAATGGACCAACATGACTTTAGCATGTCCATCTCCTTTGTTGTCATTTATCTATTTACCTTTCAGTCTTCTAATCTAAATGTGGGGGAGGGGTTGGGAGGAGGGAGATGTAATCTCTGTTGGTCATTCAGAACTATCAAGTCTCAAGGCAGAGAATAAGACTTGGTGGGAGTAGGGCGCTGTCCAAATTATAAAATCAAGGAGCCTAGATTTAGAGATAAAAGGAAATGAGTCTATCTTGTCCAATCCCCTCGTTTTCAGATGAGGAAACTGAGGCCCAGAAAGGATAAGTGACTTGTTGAAGGTCATTCAAACAGTAGGTGGTAGAGATGATTCAAACCAAGCGCCCTGATTCTGAATCCAGCCCCCTTTCTCTCTGTGTTACATTGGATAAACAAAGTACCATGCCATGGTCAAAGCAAAGGGCAAGCTAGTCCTGAGAACTAGGCACCAATAGTGGTGTGCAGGCTGGAGCAAGCTGGACAAAGCAGTCTGGCCAGAAGTCAGAACAGAGCAGATGAGCAAACATTGAGGAGGTTGATACAAGGTGTCAGCAAATGACCATCACTTCCTGCAGCCAACAGGGCTCTGAAGTGACTATTCCCCTATTTATCAATAGCCATTTATTAAGCATCATCTCCCTTGTGTAGGTGTTATACTTGGGACTAGGGATACAAAGTAACAACCAAGGCAGTCACTGTCTGCCCTCAAGCACTTTGTATTCTATCATATCCTCTGGAATTGCTATCATTTCAAGTGAAACTGTCTTCTCAGAGAGAGTCGTGACTAGGTGAAGATCCAGTAAGGGGCATTTTCTCCACGTTTCTGGTGGAGCCTACTTCCTCCTCAGTAGTGTCTACACCTCTCACTTCAAGATTCTCTGGAAGCCCAGGCACCACAGGGTAGAAAACACAATCTACCCTACAGGCTCTCCAATTCCTCCTTCCCTCCCAACCCCAGGGTTTACCACACCTTGGTATCCACCTCTCTCCATGCAGCTGTACCTAAAGATGGACCATCCTCTGAGATGCTGTCTATCCCCTGAAGTACCCCTCAACTATGACCTGGGTGAAAAAACTTCTTATCACACACTAGCTCAGAGACGATGAAAATGAGATACCTCTGAGTGGTTGGGACACTTGCTTGGCAAAGGACATGTGTTTGCCCATGCATAGGTCAAGAATTGCTTGGAATTTTCTTTGGTACAAACCAATCAACAAGCATTTATTAAGCACCTATTATGTGCCAGGCATTGTGCTAAGCATCGAGGACACAGAGCCCAAAGCAAAACACTCCTGTCTGCAAGAAGTTCTCCTTCTCATGATCAGGCAGCCCCCTATAGGGCCAACATATGGCTTCATCAGCGAACCCAACCCCACTTTTTAGGAAACCTGATACATAGTAGGCACTTAATAAATGTTTGTTGGTTGATTGATCATGATGCTGAGAGTCTCTACCTGGCTTAAGCTCAGATGCCCAGATAAACACTGGCATTGTTCTGCTCAGAGAATCCCCAAGCAGTGTTACTTCTGTTTTGTCCTCCTTATACAGACAGACAGACAGACCGACAGACACACACACACACACACACACACACACACACTATGTTCTTCTTAAAAGCCTGACCATGGGCAGAAAATCCAATAAGCAAATTTCAGAACCAGACAATTGACAGTTTTCACTGATGCCTTTAAGCTGTAGGAAAAAATCCATAATCGGGATGTCTTGGAAACCACTGACATTCAGTAAATGGAAGATTTTCTGGCCATTGTCAAAAGGACTTATGGAAGGAGGGGCTGGGGCCTGGAAGGAATGAGGGAGAGAACATGCCTGGCCTATTTTTAGCTTCCTCCTTCACAATTAATATTTACCAAGTCTCCTGAGCCTCGGACCCGGGCTTCAGTCTGACCATCGCAGCTGCAGCTTCTTGCCTTTGCTATAGCAACCACAGTAATGCCAGTGTTGTATTTCCTTTTCTCTGAAAAATAGAAGAGAAGCCAAAGGAGCAACGGCCGCCAGGAGACAGATAAATACCTTCAGAAATGATCATGATGAAGAATTTCAATTTATGGGAGTATTTACAAAGCACATGTGACTCCAGGGGGCTGAGTCCATTTCACTCCAGCAGAATTCATGTCTGGCTTCATGGCAGTAGTGTTAATTAGGGTCATTTGCAGAGACTATCCACAACAAAAGATTATTTTTTCTTTCTTTGTATTGTTATTTTCTTCTTTCTTTCTTTTTCCTCCTCCTCCTCCTCCTCCTTCTTCTTCATCTTCTTCTTCTTCTCCTTCTCTGTCTCTCTCTCTCTGTCTCTCTCTGTCTCTCTTAAAAAATCCTTTAAAATCTCTAGAAAAAAACATGCATTGCACTTTCCAAGTTATATAAGAAGACTTTTTTATTCATATCACTGAGAATGCCAGAAAAAGATCAAAATGTGTTACATGAGGAATTAGCCTTGATACAATTTGGTCTGGAGTCTGGACCATTTTCTGACTTAATCCTTGACATTCATAGTATTGTATCAGTAATATTCCATTTGCAGCTATCATAGGGTGATTTCTTTGCTTTGTGATACAGTTGAGACAAAACTGAATTTGGAGTCATGTACCCAGGTTTGAATTGTTTGAATTCTGGTTCTGTTACTTGGTTCCTATGTGACCTTGGGTAAGTTACTTCCCTTCTCTTGTCCTAGATTTCTTTCTCTATCAAATGAAAGGTTTGTACTAGAGGGCTTCTAGGGTTCTTTTGAGTTCTAGATCTATAATCCTGCAACCCTACCATTCAAATCAGAAAGTAGATACAATGACCATTCCTCATAAGACTAAAAGACCGAGTCTTCTCTTCTTTAGAAATCTAAATTTATAATCCTCAATAGAAGCATATTGGAAGCCAGTGGAATTTTCACCTTTCTGTCTCACAATCTGGGCATCTGAGAATGGATGAGTCCACAGCCCCAAAATGCTACAGAATGGACTTAAAGTTAAAGGATAGTCATTCTTCCACATAAATTCTAGAATACTTCTTCTTTCTTCATTCTTGAAGAGGACCAATGAGATCACTGGGTAATGTCTGGATGTGTGTGTGCTGCGGTGCCCTTAAGAGTTGGGCAGACATTGAGATACTTGAATCAAAGCTTCTAGAAGAGGAGCGTTATTTCACTATTGTCTTTGTGTCGCCTGTGTCACCATAGTGCCTGGCACATATCAGTCCAGTTGCTAATCAAGTTTTGATGTATTCATTGATTAATAGTGTTTTAAGAGATTAATATTTGAGAAAATGAAAGGAAGGACATGTTCACGGTTCCTTTATCCTCAAAAACCATTTCCTCAACCTAATCGGTCAAAATTGCTTTCAAGTTTCTCATGAATTTCTCACAGTTTCTTCTTCTTCACAAGTTTCTCTGAAGGATTGATTGTCAGGGGTGGGAAACATGTGGCCTTTTAGGTCCTTGGGTATGACCCTTTTGATTGATTCCAAGCTTTACAAATCTTTTTATTAAAGGGATTTGTTCTGTGAAGTTTGGATTTAGTCAAAGGGTCACACTGGAGGAGCTAGAGGGCTGCAGGTTGCCCACCCCTGGCGACTCTTCACTATCAGCTCTTGAAACCTGGCTTCTGCCCTCATCCCTCTATGGAAGCCCTCGTGTCACTGAAGGGATCCAAGGATTTTCTCATTAGCCAAGCTGAAAGCCTTTGCTCCATCCTCCTCCTCCTTTACAATACTCACATCAGGTGATGGGCACCATCCACTCTGAAATGCTTAGAGCTGTATCCAATCTTTGTCACACTTTTCCAATGGGAATGTATCTCCCCACACAAATTGGAAATAAATAGAAAAAAAAAACTTGTAACAAACACACAGTCAGGCAAAATGAGTCTGCTTTGACATGTGCCACAATGCTATGTATCATCCTGCATCTTGAATTTATCACCTCTCTGTCAGAAGATAATAAAGGAAAAGGGCCGCAAATAATGTAAACATGAAGGAAATGGTCAAGGAAAAGGACTCAATTTGTACAAAAACATTTATAGCAACTCATTCTATGATAGTAAAGACTAGAAACAAAGAGGGTGCTTGTAGTTTGGGAAGTGACTGAATAAAGGAGGGTAGAGGAGCCCACTGGGATAGTGCTTAGTCATGCAAATGATAAATGGCATTTCAGAGAAGCTTAATTGTGCTTATTCATCACAAGAGATCATGGGCCCCTAGATGTAGTGCTAGAAGAGGTCTCAGAGATCATCCTTTCATTTTAGGGGAGGAAATTTAAGGCTCATGACATTTCCCCGAATTGCCCCAGTGCACACTCATAGTAATATCAGAGACAGGATTTGAATTCTTATTCCAGACTGAAACTATTATTCCAGATTCCACTATAACAAAATCTGGTAGGTACTGCTGGGGTAAGTAGGAATTACTCTATCATGAAGGGCACCTCAATCCCGAAATGCTGTGATTCTGTGAAAGACAAACAGACAGACAGAATACCACATCTGTGCTTGAGCTGTCTCTGCTTCCCCTAAATCACAAACTCCAGGACACAGAACTATTTTCAGTTGCATAGGTCATGTGATCTATTTTTTTTATTTGTTTTACTCAACTGTATGGATAATCTACACCCAAATGATGTCTCTAGAGTACAATTATTCACATTGTGGGAAGTCAAGAGATAAGTTGAACATTTGTAAGGCCTCTGGGCAAATATGAACCTTGGCCCAACAAAGGATAACAGTCTAATTCATTTCATATCTTACACTCTTTCACCTAAGAACAAACAAAACAAAAGAAAACCAATAGTGTCGTGTGTTCAAGGCTACACACGGGCATGGGGTGGAGGATGAAGGTATGAGGCCATTCTCCATCTAGAGGTTTATGGCATTTTTCTTAATTAAAACCAGGGAAGAAAAGATCATTTGATTAGCATTGTTTGATTGCAGCTCAGAGTTCCTGAGCTCAAGAGATGTACAAGTCTGGGCCTCCCCAGCTGCAGTGCACTTAGCTCATGCTCAGCAGGAACTTCTTCAGGAAGCAGACTGGAAAAATCCACAGGATAGCTATATATTGTTGTTGTTTTTGTGTCATTTCTGTTGTGTCTGACTCTGTGACTCTATCTGGGGTTTCCTTGACAGAGATACTTGAGGGGTTTTGCATTTCCTTCTCCAGATAATGTTACAGATGAGGAAACTAAGACAAACAGGGTCAAGTGACTTGCTTAGTGTCCCACAGCTAGAAAGTGTCTGGGACCAGATTTGTCCTCAGACATTCCTGACTCCAGGACCAGTGCTCCATCCACTGTGCTATCTAACTGGACCAGAATAGCCATAAATGCCGTGAACAGGACAAGGATCCTCCATTATAAGTTATCACACACTTCCAAGATTAGATTCACCATGCATCCAAGTGGACTGGCCCCAGATCAAACAGCTAGTTCCCTATTATACTTTATTTTAAACATATTGTTGATTCCGATAGAATAGAAGCTTCCTTAAGTAGTACTTGGGCAGTGGCCTAATGTTGTCAAATCCATGAGCTCAAGAGTGAAATCTGTTTAAGGCTTGGTCCTTGAGAAAGAGATTAGCCAGTAAACAACCCCCAAGTTAACTAGGCAGCTTTGAGCCAACCAAATTGACCTTCCATTGGAGAGGACAGGCAGAGACAGAGGCAAAGACAGAGCTGAGTTGCCCAACTGGGTCCCCATTCAAGCATCTCAGCCTACTCACAGGTTGTGTTTGTCCTTTGTACTTGAAGAGGACCATGACATTAGGGAAATGATGAAGTGACTTGCAGTTGACTTTGATTTGAGTGAGAGAGGGCTGTGCAATACCACTAGCCTTACTTTCTCCTCCAGACCCATCTGGGTCCAGTGGTTGGATATTTATCAGGATGACTGGAGATGGTTCAGGATGCATTTAGAGGCTATTTTGGGGCCCTCTTGGTTCAGAGTGAATGTCAATAGCAACTGTTTCTCTTCTGACCAGCAAGTCTGAGGGTCTTCCCCACCCAGTTCAATTTATGTTTGATTAAAGGGGTCATTCCTTGACTCAGTTCCTAAAGAGGCCTATTCACTGAATAGGGGTTATCTCATTCAAAATGAGAACCAGGAATAGCCTTAGCCTAAAATAGCCAGGGTCTACCATTGCATCCTGGACCTTCTCCCATTATGCTGATGAATGTCAGGCCCCTAGATGCAGATATGTCAGAGAAGAAAGAAAGAAAGAGAGGCTGGTGATCTTGCACAGCCTTACCGCAATCAAATCAAAGTCAAAGGAAGTCATGTCATCATCTTCCTGATGTCATGATCTTCTTCATGATTGAAAGACAAACATAACAACAACAAGCTCCATGAGGGCAGTAAATCGTTATTTGTGTATTTTTGCCCCCACCATCTAGCTTAGTGCCTGGAATATAGCAGGAGCTTAATGAATGTTTACTCATTGGTTAAGATGCTAGAACATGGAAGATACTGAATTCTATGTGTATGAATTTTAACACTCCATGGTGATCAACAGGAAATCACTGAAGAGTTATTGATCAGTGAAATATCTTCTACAGTGATATGTTTTGATTTGTAGTTAAATGAATAATTTGTCATAAAGAATATTTAATATCACCATAATGAATTATATTCACTCTTTGACTACTGTCAATAAATGAATTTCAATGCAAAACATTGCAGTGATTTTCCCATCACTCTCTCTAACTCTCTATCAGAGTTATCTCTTTTGTTTGCTTGTTCTCACATTTGTGTTTTTTCCTAACATGGAAAGCATTTTTCAAAACTCTTTTCTCATGAAGCTTTCCCACTTTCTTTCATTTCATGAAACACTTTTCATATGTCTTTATATTCATCATATTTGTTTACCTAAATTATGTGGTGGGATGCCCTCACATTGACATGTTACACCTGATTCAACCATCCCCCACTGCCAGCTATTGACATTTCTTTTAGCTTTTTGCAATTAGAAATCATGAAACTATAAAAATATTTCAACAGATAGTTTTCTTTATATGAGTCAACTCACAAGCACTTCTTAAGCATACATTATATTCTAGGCATACAAAGAGAACAACAAAAGAGTCCCTTCACCCAACAAAGTAACTTAAATCTATATGCAACATTTTTGGTGTGTTTTCCTGTAAGAAAATTATTATATACTATTGAACTTCTGGGAGTCAAGAACTGGAGTGAACGGTAAATCATAGTAACTCTTTCATATTCACCTCTAAACAACCATAAAATAGCAACTCCAAAAACAAATTCTGGAACAGCAGAACCAGAAAAAGATGGGGTAAAGAAATTTTTGAGCCTAAGAAACTTTGAAGATCAGAACGAAATGGCTATCTCATTAAGGCAAAATGGGAACAGAGTCAAGGAAAATAAATATACCAGAAAACCAGCAGCAAGCCCTCCTCACCAAACCAGCTGAAGATCCCGAGCCCCAGTGCTGTAGTAAAAGCAAACATCAACACCAGGCCTCCCTACATTCCTCAGCATAGCCAGGGGAATGGACAGACTCCAGCTCTAAGAACAATTGCATGCTTCAGCTTAGCCCCAGGCAAACAGGTAGACACCAACCCTACACGTGCCTAAGCAAACAGGCTGCTGCTAGCACTGGACCCCTGCCATGTGCTTTAGGGTATCTCCAGGAAAATGCAAAAATATTCCACCCACTCCCAGAACATATCAGATACCAGCACAAAGATCCAGGCTCAGCACCGGGTAAGCTGATAGACTCCTACAGATTGCAGCAGCAACAGCCACCCCTGCAACACACCCCCTCAGTAGCGTACCAGACATAAGAGACTCCCATGGGCCTCAGGGCAACATCAGCATAGCATTAGGTAAACAGCCTGGCACAAGAAACCTGAGACCATGCCCCCTTCCACTCCAAGAGAACAGCTCAAACTTAAAAGAAAGGAAAAAGGTCAAAATAGATGAGCAAAAACTAACAAAAACAGAATCCGATTGTAGAAAGTTATTACAGTGACAGGGAAGATCAAGACACATACTCTGAAAAGAACAACAATGTCAAAACAGCTATTTGCAAAACACCAAATAAAAATAGGAAGTGGTCTCAAGCCCAGAGAGAACTCAAAGAAGACCTCAGAAAGGAGGTAAAAAAATCATCTGAGAGAAATAGAACAAAAAATTTGGGGTGAAAGAATGATGCAAGAGATTTCTGGGAAAAAAAAGACTCAAGGGTTTGGAAAAAGAAAACAACAGTTTAAAAAGTTGAATTGGCCACATGGAAAAGGAGATACAAAAACCCACTGAAGAAAACAACTCCTTAAGTATAATTGGCCAAATGGAAAATGAAGTATAAAAATGAACTGAGGAAAAAAACTTCTTAAAAGGTAGAATTGGGCAAATGGAAGCTAATAATTCTATGAGACATCAAAAATCAATCAAGCAAATACAAAATAAAAAATAGAACAAAATTCAAAATACCTCATGCAAAAACAACTGACCTGGAAAACATTATCCAAGAGACAATGTCAGAGTCATTGGACCATCTGAAAGTCATAATGAAAAAGTTGGATTTAAACAGTATGTTTCAAGAAATTTTCAAGGAAAACTGCCTTTATTTCCTGTATCCCAAGGACAAAATGGGCATTGAAGGAAACTAGCAATCACCTCAGGATGCACAAATTACAACTCCAAGGAATATTATAGTCAAAATTCAGAACCATCAGGTCAAGGAAAAGATACAGTAAGTAACCACAAAGAAACAATTCAAATATCAAGAAGTTACAAACAGGCTTACACAACCTTAGCTGCCACAACATTAAAAGATAGACATCATGGAATGTGATATTCTGGAAGGCAAAAAAGCTGGGACTATAACCAAAAATGACGCACCCAGTGAAATTAAGCATAATACTTCAGGAGGAAAAAAAATGGTCATTAAAAGATTGCATAAAAACATCAGAATTAAACAAAAAAATTCTCTCTGATATCAAGACCCAAGAGAAGTCTAAAAAGGTGAAAAAGGAAAAGAAAACATAAGGGATTCCATGGAATTGAACGGCTTACATCCCTACATGCAAAGATGATACTTATAATTCTTAAAAATTACACCACTAATAGTAGATCTAGAAGGAACATACATAAAGGGTATGGAAATGAGGTAATTTATAAATATATATATATATATATATATACAATATGTATAAAATATGATACATAAAATATATGATGAAAATATAAGGAAACATAAAATGAGTTTATAAAATAATGAAGGGATAAGAAAGAAGAGGTATAATGGGGTAAATGATTTCACATGAAGAGGCAAGAAAGAACTATTACAGTGGAGAGAAAGATGGGAGGGTCGGCAATGGGGCATTGCTTGAATCTTACTTTCATCTTTATTGGCTCAAAGAGGGAATAATATATACAATCAGATGAATAAAGAAGTCTATTTTCCCTAATAGGAAAGTAGAAGGGGAGAAGATTAATGGGGGGGGGGAGGGCTTGGAACTGACAGAAAGGAGGACAGACTGGGAGGGGGGGGGAGCAGAAGCAAAACATGGTTTAGAAGGGAAAAGGTGAAAATAGAGAGGGCAAACAGGAGGAAATATAGGATGGAGAGAGATACACAGTATGTAACCATAACTGTGAATGTGAATGATGAATGAACGTGATGAACTTTCCCCTAAAATAGAAGCAGATAGCAAAGTGGATCAGAAACCAGGATTCTAAAATTTACTGTTTAAAAGAAACACACTTGAAGTAAAGAAACACACAGAGTAAAGGTAATGAGTTGGAGTACAATCTATTGTGTTTCAGCTGAAGTAGAAAAAAAAAAACCAGGGGTAGCAATCATGAGCTTAGACAAAGTAAAAGCAAAAATAGATCAAAATAAAAGAAACAAGGAAACTACATCTTGGTAAAAGGTACCATAGACAATGAAGCAATATCAATACTAAACATATATGCACCAATTGGTATAGTATCTAAATTCTTAAAGGAGTTGTGAGTCACAGAAAGAAATAGACAGTAAAGCTATACTAGTGGGGGACCTCAACTGTCCCCTCACAGAATGCAATAAATCCAACCAAAAAATAAACAAGAAACTAAGGGGGTAAATAGAATATTAGAAAGGTTATATACAACAAACCTTTGGAGAAAACTGTATAGGAACAGAAATAAATATATCTTTTTTCTCAGCAACACATGGCACCTACACATAAATTGAGCATTTAATAAGATATAAAAACCTCAAAATCAAATGTAGAAAGACATAATTATTAAAATCATTCTTTTTGGATCAAAATGCAATAAAAATTACATTTAACAAAAGACAATGGAAAGATAGATTAAAAATTAATAGGAAACAAAAATAATCTATTGCTAAAGAATGTTAGTCAAAGAACAAATCATAGAAACAATCAATAATTTCATGAAAGAGAATAACAATGAGACAACATACCAAAATTTATGGGATGCAGCCAAAGCAGTATTAGGGGAAAACTTATTTCTCTAAATTCTTATGTTAACGAAATAGAAAAATAACAGATTGATGAATTGGGCATGCAACTAAAATAAAGCAAAATAAAACTAGAAAATGAACAAATTAAAAATTTCCAATTGAGCAGCAAATTGAAATCCTCAAAATAAAAGGTGAGACTAATAGAATTGAAAGTAAAAGAAAATGCTATTAAGAAAAAAAAATGAATTTAAGACCTGGTTTTATGGGGGAAAAAAACTAAGATAGATAAACCAATGGTTAATTTTATTTTAAAAAAGAAAGAAAAAAAAACAAATATACAGTATCAAAAACAAAAAGTGTGAAATCACCACCAATGAAGAAGAAATTAAAAAAAAAACATTAGGAAATATTTTTTCCAGTTAATAAATCTGACAATCTGAGTGAAATTGATGAATATTTACAAAAATATAAATTACCCAGACTAACAGGTCAAGAAGGAGAATGTCTAAATGACCCCACCTTAGAAAAAGAAATTGAATAAGTCATTAATGAACTCCTTAAGAAAAAAATCCAAAGGGCCAAATGAGTTCACAAGTGAATTTTACCAAACATCCAAGGAGCAATTTATTCCAATATTATGTAAACTATTTGGAAAATAGGCAAAGAAGGAATTCTGTCAAACCCCTTTTATGATACAAATACAGTGTCGATACCTAAACCAGAAAGACTAAAGCAGAGAAAGAAAATTGTACACTAATTTCCCTAATAAGTGTAGATGCAAAAATTTGGGAGAAAATACTAACAAAGTAATTACAGCAATATATCCCAAGGATTATACAGTAGTACCAGGTGGGATTTTCACCAGTAATGCAGGGTTGATTCAATATTAGAAAAATTATCAACATAATTGTCCATATCAAACATAAAATCAACAGAAATAATGAGTGTCTCAATAGATACTAAAAAAAATGCGTTTAATGATATAGAACACCCATTCCTATTAAAAAGAAAACAATAGAGAACATAAAAACAAAGGGAGTCATACTTAAACTGATAAGCAGTATCTATCTAAAACCATCATCAAGCATTATCTATAATAGGTATCAGCTAAAAAGCTTCCCAATATGATCAGGACTGAAAGAAAGATGCCCATTATCACAACTATTATTCAATATGGCACTAGAAATGTTATCTATAGAAATAAGAAAAGAAAAAGAAATAAAAGGAATTATAATACACAATGAGGGGGGAAAAACCTATCGCTACTTGCAGATGATATATGATGGTATACTTAGAGAACCTTAGAGAATCAAGTAAAAAATTACTTGAAGTAATTAAGAACTTTAGCAAAATTTCAGGAGATAAGATAAACCCACATAAATTGTCAGCATTTCTTTACATAACCAATAAAACCCACAAGCAAGGGACAGAAAGAGAAATTGCATTTAAAATACCTATAAACAATATAAAGTACTTGGAAGTCTGTCTGCCAAAATAAAATTAGAAACTATATGAGCACAATTGCAAAACACTTTTCAGACAAATAAAGATCTAAAGAATTGGAAAATTAGTTATTGCTCATGGGTTGTCTAAGCCAATATGATAAAAAATGACAATTCTGCCTAAATTAATTTATTTATTCAGTGCCAAACCAATAAAACTATCAAAATATTATTCAATAGAGCTAGAAAAAATAATAGTAAAATTCATCTGGAGAACAAAAGGTGAAGAATATCAAGGAAATTAATGAAAAGAAATACAAAGGAAGGTGCCCTAACTATACCAAATCTCAAACTATATTATAAAGCAGTGATCATTAAAACTTTCTGGTACTGGCTAAGAAATAGAGTGGTGGGCCAGTGCAATACATTAAGTACACAAGACATAGTAGTCAATAATTGTAGTAACCTAGACTTTGATAAACCCCCAAAACTCCAATCTTTGGGATAAAAACTCACTATTTGACAAAAACTGCTGGGGAAATGGAAAAAAAATAGGACACAAGCTAATCATAGACCAACATCTCACATCATATACCAAGATAAGGTGAAAAATGGGTACATGATTTAGACATAAAGGATGACACCATTAGCAAAGTAAACGAGTGAGGAATTGTATACCTGTCAAATCTATGGGGAAGGGAAGAATTCATGACTAAACAAGATAGAGTTCATTATGAAATGAAAAATAGATGATTTTTACTACATTAAATTTAAAAGTTTTGTAGAAACAAAACCAATTCAACCAAGATTAGAAGGAAAGCAGAAAGCTGGGAAACAATCTTTACAGGAAGCATATGTGAAAAAGACCTCATTTCTCAAACATATAGAGAACTGAGTCAAATTTATAAAAAATACAAGCCACTCCCCAATTGATAAATGGTCAAAGGACATGAACAGGCAGTGTTCAGATGAAGAAATGAAAGCTTTCTACAGGCATATGAAGAAGTCTTCTAAATAACTTTTCATTAGAGAAATGCTAATTAAAAAAACTCTGAGATACCACTTTACACCTAACAGATCAGCTAATATGACTAAAAAAAAGGAAAATAATAAATGTTGAAAAGGATGTGTGAAAAATGGGATGCCAATGCACTCTTGGTGGAGTTGTGAACTGATCCAAACATTCTGCAGAGCAATTTGGACCTATGCTTAAAGGATTCTAAAACTGTGCATATACTTTGATCCAGCAATGACACTATTAGGTCTGTATCCTCAAGCGAAATTAAAAGGGGGGGAAAACCTGCATGTACAAAAAACTATTTATAGCAGTACTTTTCATGGTGGCACAATATTGGAAGTTGAAAGGATGTCCATCAATTGAAGAATTACTGAATAAGTTGGGATATATGAATGCAATGTAATACTATTGTGCAATAAGAAATGTTCAACAGGGAGATTTCAGAAGAAAAAAAACTAGAAAGATTTGTAGAATTAATGCAAAGTGAAATGAGCAAAACCAGAAAAACATTGTACACAATGTAGGCAACATTGTGTTATGATCAACTATAAATGACGCAGCTCTTCTCAGCAACACAATGATCCAAGATAAGTACAAAGGACTCAGGAAGGAAAAATTTATCCACATCCATATAAAGAACTGATGGACTCTGACTAAAGATTGAAGTAATTTTTTTCACTTTATTTTTTCATACCTTCTTTTTCTTTTGATTTATTTCTTCTTTCACAAGTGTGACTGATATTGAAATTTGTTTTACATGTTAGGACATGTATTCACCTATATGAAATTGCCTACCATTTTTTGGAAAAAAGGAGGGGAGTGAGGGAGAAAATTATGGAATTCAAAATCTTGTAAAGAAATGGTAAAATTGTATTGACATGTAATTGAGAAAAATATAATACTATTGAAAACAAAATAATTTTGAAAAATATATATTTATACTTTTTACTGGATAGTTCCTGTTTTTCCTTTTCCTTACTTCCTCTCTCTCTCTCTGTCTCTCTCTGTCTCTCTCTCTGTCTCTCTCTCTCTCTGTCTCTCTCTCTCTCTCTCTGTCTCTCTCTGTCCCTCTCTCTGT
>NW_027185797.1:34959603-34970899 GCF_028583685.1 Petaurus breviceps papuanus
TCTCTCTCTCACATCCTCCCTCAAACAACCAGGTCTCTTATGAAATTCTTTCCGTCTTGCAGTCTGCCAACACTCACTGTGCTTCTATCTAGTGTTCTTTTCGTGACCCTCAACTTCAATTCTTTGGTGACTTTAACATTTCATGACTTACAATCGCATAGCAGTAGGAGGATATTGGTATAAATTTAAATTTTGCCCTAGTTTTAAAAATAAACCTGAGGTGATTAGGAAACTATGCAATGTTTTGAAGTCCCTTCAAGACACTCTCCTGCTGCTTTTCAGGTCTAGTGTTACCTCATTGTCCAGTCACAGTCTCTATTCCAAATATTGCTGGTCAAAGGAGGTACATGTCACTGAATAGGTGCTTTAGGAGTACCTATTGTTTGGGAAAGCTAGGTATCACAGTGGATAGAAAACCAGGTCTGAAGTCAGGAGAACAGAGATCAAAGTCAGTCTCATACACTTACTAGTTGTGTGACCCTGGTCAGGTCACTTAATGGCAATTGTCAACAAAAAAAAAGACCTATCATTCAAAGGTGCTTTTCACTGAAATTTCAGGCCTTGCAAGTTATGAAATAAAGCCTATCAAAAGGTGAGTTTGATTTTTTTTTTATTTTGAGGTTTTCATTTTTTTTAACTTTGAAGACCTAAGTAAACTCTCATCAAAAGGATTCAAAAGTCTGTATACTTAGTTTTACAGATATCCATGTCTAAAGAGATCATTACATAATGGCCATCCTAATGGACCTTTCTATACTCCAAAAAGGTTGTCTTGGAAGAGTAGACAGTCTATTGATCAGCCATACCTAGAGACTTTCAAGTTTGGTAAAATCTTACAGAAGTTACCAGAATTTGAGAATGTGGGGAAACCTTCCTGCTGTAAGGAGACATTGAAGGGATCATTATATTTAGTAAAGTACATATAGTAATGGATGATAAAGGTTAGATTTTGAAGATCATCTGATCCAATATCATCATTTTACAGATAAAAAAAGAAGCAATAAAATAGTATAAATTTATGCCAGACTCCCTGATGCCAACTACTCTTCTTCCCCAATTTTTCCAGTATTAAAGAGAACAAAAAAGGTCCAATATTCACAAGTAAAATGTCCCAAGCAGCCACTTCATCAATATAAAAGTTTCTTATATTTTATTGCCCCAATTTCCAAATAGTGTTAACTTTTATATAGTAAACTTGAGTTTTAAAGTGAATTTAAATACTTGTTGACCTGTATCTAGTCCCCTTCATGCATACTATGGTTGAGCAAAACAGACGTCCAACTTTGCTCTAAGCATAAAACTCCATCTTCAATCTCTGTGTCTTTACACTGTGTCTGTGTCTCACATCTGGAACATTCTTCCTCTTCACCTCTTTGGATTAATTGTTTATTTCACAATCAGTCATGTCGCACTTTCTATATGTCTACTGGTAGCCTCTCCTGATGAAAAAAATAATAGTGCCTTTCCCCCCTAACATCCCTCCCCCAATTTATATTTATTTTGTAAATATTTGCATATCATATATTTTCATTTCTTTTTCAACCAAATAGAATGTAACTTCCTTGAAAGGTGGGATTGCTTCATTTTCTTGTCTTCATATCCCTAGTACTCACTAAAGTACTGGCAACATAATGAAGGTTCGTTGAGTTATTGGAGATTGATTGATGGGTCTAGTGGTTAAACGTGAGTAAAAGAAATAAGGCCTTGGGACACAATGGTGAAAGTCCAATGTCATCTTTCATGACATGCTCTACTCTGTTTTCTTCCTTCCTCCCCATTACTCCCCATTTCAAAAACAAACAAAAAATACCCCAACAATGCTATGACAATCTTTCCATGTAGATGGCATAGCATAGAAATTCATTTTAGAACAACAGTTCATCCTTTATATCAAATTGCATTCTAAATGGTTTTATGACCTAGATATAAAATATCATGAACAAATTAAAGGAACAAGGAAGGAATGACCTTCCAGATCTACAAACCCAGGAAGGAAGGACTCATTACCAGGCAAGGTATAGAGATGATCTCATAAGAGAAAATGGACAGTTTTTATTACTAAAATTTTAAAATATTTTGCACAAGTAAATCTAGCTGAGTTTGAAAGAGAAACAGTTAATGTAGGGGGGAATACTTGTAGCAAGTTTCTCTGATAAAGATCTAATTTTCTTTTTTTAATTTTAATTTATTTTTTTTCAAATGCTTTATTAACTTATGATTTACATCATTCATTTCTGCCAGATTTTGAGTTAGAAATTTTCTCCCCATTTTTCCTTTATCCACCACCCCAAAATAGCAGTCCCACAGGATATCCTTTCCTGCAATCTCCTCTCTCCCATATTTTCTCCCATACACCTTTTGACTTTTCCAGTGGATCTCTATGCCCCAGTGCCTGCATATCTTATTTCCCAATTACATGTTAAAAAGTATTAATAATAATATATATATGTTTATATATATATATGAGTATTTGATTTTAAAACTTAGAATTCCAGATTCATTCCCTTCCTCCCTTGTCTCCCACCCTTACTGGGAAGATAAGCAGTTCAGTATAGGTTGTACATATGTGGCTAATGCAAAACAATAACACAGTAGATATATTGTATATATTGATTATAAAGACTGATTATATTTCTCTCCCTCCTATCCCAATCCCCACTTGCTCTATTCCCTACTTTGATCCCATCCCTTTTCAAAAGTGAGTGCTCCAAACTTCCTTCCCCACCCAGGCTTCCCTCCCTTACATCATCCCCCCTCATATCTCCTTCCCCCACTACTCTCCTGGAGGGTAAGATACCCTATTTGGTGTGTTTTTCATTCCTGCCTCAAGCCAAATTGAATGGGAATACAGTTGATCCATTCCCTTTTGCCTTCCTATTCTCCCTCTCCATTGTAACCATTTTTCTTTGCCTCTTCTATATGAGATAGTTTATCCCATTCTGTCTCTCCCATCTCCTCTCATTATATTCCTCTCTCACCTATTAATTTCACCTTTTAAGTATCACCCTTTCCTGTTAGATTGGCCCAGTGCCCTCTATCTATGTATACCTGCAAACATATATACACATTCACATATGTATTCATATGCCCATATTCCCTCATATATAGACATATATATACATATATATATATTCCCTTCAACTACTGAAAAAAGTTTCATAAGTTATAATTATTGTTTTTCCATGTAGGCATATTAATAGTTCAACTTTGATAAGTTCCTTATGATTTCTTTTCCCTGTTTACCTTCTCATGCTTCTTGTATCTCAATGTCAAATTTTCTATTCAACTCTGGTTTTTTCAGCAAGAATGCTTGAAATTCCTCTATTCCACTGAATGACCATATTTTCCCCTGAAACATGATACTCAGTTTTTCTGGGTAGGTGATTCTTTGTTTTAATCCCAGTTCCTTTGACGTCCGGAATATCATATCCCAAGCCCTTTGATCCCTCATTGTAGAAGCTGCCAGATCCTGGGTTATCCTGATTGTGTTTCCACAATATTCAAATTGTTTCTTCCTGGCTGCTTGTAATATTCTCTCCTTAATCTGGGAATTCTGGAACCTGGCTATAATATTCCTAGGAGTTTTCTTTTTGGGATCTTTTTCAGGAGGTGATTGGTGAATCTTTCAACCTCTATTTTGCCCTCTGGTTCTAAGAGAACTTCCTGGAGGATGATTTCTAGGATCTTACTTTGATCATGGCTTTCAGGTAGTCCAATAATTTTAAATGATCTCTCCTGGATCTATTTTCCAGGTCAGTGGTTTTTCCCATGAGATATTTCACATTGTTTTCTATTCTTTCATTTGTTTGTATCTGTTTAACAGCATCTTGATTTCTCATAAAGTCATTAGCTTCCATTTGCTCCAATCTAATTCTGAAGCAATGGTTCTCCTCATTGAGCCTTTGAGATTCTTTTTCCATCTGGAAAATTCGGCTTTTTAAGGCATTCTTCTCCTCATTGACTTTTTGAGTCTCTTTTGCTTCTAATTTGAGTTACTCGATTTTTTAAGGTAGTATTTTCCTCAGTCAGGCTGTTGCCTCTCATTTCATAATTTTCTTGCATTGTTCTCATTTCTCTTCCCAATTTTTCCTCCACTTCTCTTATCTGCTTCTTAAGGTCCTCTATGGCCTGTAAACAGCTCGTATTTTCCTTTGAAGTTTTTGGTGCCAGAGTTCTGACTTCACTGTCTTCCTCCTGTTCCATGCTTTGCTCCTTTTTGTCCCCAAAATAGGAGTCTAATGTTGGAATCTTCTGTCTGCTTTGTTTCCTTTGCCTGGTCATGTCACCCCAAAGTCACTTGACCTCTGGGCTTTTTGCCACAGTAGGACTCTGTCACCAGACAGGGGAATTTTTTCCAAAATGCTGGGGTTTTCTCAGCTGCCAGAGGTGCCCTCTCTGAGGTCTCCACATGCTCTGGCAAGCTGGACACACACCACAGGACCTCTACCCTAGACTGCAATCCAGATCCAAGAAGGTTAAAGCAAGAGCAATTACCCCTCAGACTGGTGCTTGGTCCCCCTACACTCTGCAGGCCAGGAGCTGAAGCTGCCATGTAGCACTGGCTGGCTGTGCCAGCATCTCAATGGCTTGTTTCCCCGGGGGCAAAAGCCACGCACTCCCACTTATAGGGTCCCAAAGTCCAGACTGCACTGACCTCACACTTTGTCCTACACATCTATGTGTTGATAAATCTGGAAATGGCCACAGCTTCTGCTTATCTGGAGTCCCTCCAGCCAGTGGCTGGTCAGGCCTACCCTTGGGCTAAAGCCTTGACATGGGGCTGGGCTCAGCTCCCAGAGCACTGTGCTAGTCGATTCCTGCTGGCCTGCGTCCTCAGTGGGAGATTAGCTTCCCTGTGTCATTTTGTAGGTTCTGCAGCTCCAAAGTTTGTTTAGAGTCCCCTTTTACATGGATTGGAGAAGGTGGAAGCCAGAGCCCAGAGGAGGTCCTGCTTCTACTCCACCATCTTGACTCTGACACTAAAGATCTAATTTTCAAGAAACATAAGAAATTAATTCATATGTGTAAGAATGAGACATTCCCAGTCAATAATTTTCAAGCTAAGAAACTTAATCTATCTATGACCATATAAGGGCAGCTAGGTTGCATAGTGGATAGACTCCCAGGTCTGGAGTCATGAAAACTCATCTTCCCGAGTTCAAAGCTGGTCTCAGATACCTACTTACTATGTGATTCTGTGCAAGTCACTTAACCCTGTTTTCCTCAGACTCCTCATCTATAAAATGAGCTGTAGAAGGAATTGGTAAACCACTCCAGTATCTTTGACAAGAAAACTCTAAATGACATCATGATGAGTTGGACACAACTGAGTTGAATGAACACCAACATAGTCGTATTTGAGGGGTGGGTGATCATCTTCTATATTCTTCTGAGCTACAGGAGTAAAGTTAGAGACAGAAGGTATAGAGGGAAATATGTGACACAGGAGTCACATGTATATTTTATTTAATATACAGCATAAAACATATATCAGAGAGTATATTCTTCTTTTAGAGATGGCTCTCTTTAGGCATGTCCCTTAAGAATCATGGTAACTACAACTACCCCTTGTGTGACTGGAGTTGTCTTTTTTTCCTAGAACTTCTGATATAATGCCTAAATTTCATATTCTATAGCAAAAAAAAACCTTCTTTCTCTATTTAAAATATAGATAGAAGAAAATTAGATAAGAGGGAGCACAAGACATGAGAGACAGAGAGTTGTAAAGAGGCCCCTCAGCATGTCCCATGGAGCTAGACAGGACTTATTCTCCTATACATGCCCCCACCCAGTTCTGGACTATGATGCCAGGCAAATGCCTTGCAAAACTTCTCCTGATAGTGACTGGGCTTCCATACTAAATCCCCTTTCCTTTCAATGTTTGTTTTTCCTTTTGTTCCTCCTCTCAATGACATACCACTGAACCCTTCCCATGCTATATAGTTCCATTCCAATGCAAGGTTATCCATCCTTTCCACGGAGATAACTGATAAATTATCAATGATATAAATCAATATTAATATAATGATAGAAGAAGGTTGAATATCTCCCCACTGCCACCCCCCCATTCCAAATGAACACATATGTGATTTAATGTTATCTTTAAGGGATAATATTTCTATCCTTGTTGTCTAGAACAGAGGAATAAATTATCTTTTTTTAAGATATTCATTCAAATAAACGAAGCATGTGGCTTCCAGACACAAGACTCAGTGGCAGGGGGCAGGGGTGGGATATGCTTTGCCCACTGTCTATGGAAATGGTGATTGAAGAGTAAGATCGAGTTCCCCAGAATCAGAGGAATCTTGGGGAGTAGATTTCTTCACCTATAAAATGGTAGGTTGGATTTGATGATGTCAAAGGTCTCTCACTGCTCTAATTCCATAGTTCTACATGTGTCCACTTCATTAAAAAGACAAAGTCCAGGTGACAGCTAGGTGGTGCAGTAAACAGAGCACCAGCCCTGGACTCAGAAGGACCTGAGTTCAAATGTGACCTCGGACACTTAACACTTACTAGCCATGTGACCTTGGGCAAGTCACTTAACTCCAATTGTCCAGCCTTACCCCCTCCACAAAAAAAAAGACAAAGTCCAGTTCTTGAGGAACTTGGTCACCCAGAGGCTTTCAGTGTGGGCATGTGCCCAGGACAAATTTGTTGTTTTTTTCTTGTTCCTGTTCATTCTTCATTTCTGAAGAGGACCACTGTTATCACAGGGGGATGTCTTGACTTATATGTGAATTTAGTTTAAGTGAAAAGGAGTTATGTAAAGTCATCAGCCTCACTCTCTTCCAGAGTGATTGAAGTCCAGAAGCAGGACAAAAGTCAAGACAACTGGCGTGGGATACAATATATTACCTTGGCATGCTCGATGTCTGAACAAGTTCTAAGCACTCCATGGCTCCTGCTTAGGCTGATTTCACAGCCACTGGGACAAATTGTTCTCATCCACCCAGTCTTCTGAGGGGTGTCTTCAAATGCTTGACAGGTTTAAGACCTGTAGGTTACTTCAACTTGTTTTAGCTTGTATCAAATCTAACCCAAGAGGGGAAGGTGAAGAAAGAGAATTTAATTGTTCTATCAGTTTGGGCCAGGGTGAATATCTCAGGAAGTTGAGTTCTGCACTCATTTCAATTCTGTATGGGTATATCACATATTTTGAATTAATTATTTTTACATGATGATAAACCGAACAGAATAAAATCTTGTGATGTGAAGGTTGCAAGATGCAAAGGTTGACAAATTGTAAGGTTACTTTCTTAATTGATGGATTTTGTTCACTTTGTTAAATTCATTTGCAAGAGTTACTTAAAGAATTTTTGTCGTCGCAAAACTCTGTTGTAAATTTTGCCCAAGTGTAACAGGTTGCAATCTTTAATGTATTTTTCTTTGTAAAGTTTGCTGCCACCCAAAGTCATAGAACAAGGATTGTTCTTATTTTTACCTCTGTGTCCAGGGCCTGTCAGTATTTGGCATATTAAACTGACTCAAAAGCTCACTGAGAACCTGGCTTCAAATCCAAGAAGCACTACTTACTAAGTGATCTCAAGAAAGTGACATCATAGGGGCGGCCAGGTGGCTCAGCGAGTATCGAATCCCGGGCTCAGACAACTCAGCACCACACCCAGAAATAACTGGCCGTGTAACCTTGAGCAAGTTACTTAACCCCGATTGCTTAAAAATAAAATTAAAATTAAAATTAAAAAATTAAAAAAAAAAGAAAGTGACATCACCTCTGGGCCTCAGTTTTGTAATCTGTAAAGTAAGGGGTTTGGAATAGGTTACCTCTACTGTCCCTTTCTTCTCTCTAATCAAATAACCTGGGCTTTTTGTTCCAAAAGAAAACCCATTTGTTTTCTTGGAAGAAATTCAGTTTGCTTACATGAAAATCAACTCATTACATGTTTACCTTTCTCCAGAAAAAAAGCAAACCTCTGCAACAGTGTATTTCCTCAAATAAGCCTGTATATTTGAGTCCCATTCAGAACACGCATATTTGTTCTGAGACTTTGCCCTTGATCTGATCAGCCTTGGGCTCTGTGTCATTCTTGTAGGAGAAGGCGGGAATGGGGGGGGGGGCGGTATGATAGGCACTTTGCATTTTTCCTTTAGGGTAGTGAGCCCAATGGCATTAATCACTGGTCCAGCAGCCATCTTGAGTTGTGTGATTTCTGCATGCCATGTCATGGCAGCAGACATCAACTTGAGGTCCTTATTTCCCTCCAGGAACCATAGTAACAGGAGATATGCCTGTGGGGAATTTGGTCAGAATCAACTTCCTTTATATTCTTTGACCACAGACATTCATTTACCACTGCTGGACTCTCTGCATCCAGGTTTGTTTCCCCACCATAATGTCCTGGTGACAAAATGGAAGGTCAGTATCCCCTCCTCCAGGAGATATGTGGAAGCCATTGTGCAAATATTGATTTGGTTAGGACAGTATTCCCACTCAAATTAGGTCTGTCTGCCTCTAATATTTCACAGCAAATTTGATCCATGGAAAAGAGGGCATCTTCTCTTCTGTGGAACCTTTTGCCCCACTGGGAGAAAAAAAAACACCAGCCATGCTGTATTAAATAATAAATATGTGCTACTGCTTCCTTTGCTGGATTCCAAGAATTTTATATGCTGTAATTTAATCCTTAGAAAACCATAGGATATTAACTGATCTAAACTGTCTTAGGCAGAAATCTCTCATTTGCCTGCCTTTTGAAGTTTGTCTCAAAAATCCTTTGATGTCTTAATACTGGTTCAAAAATTAGAAAGAAAAAAAAAACCCTTAACTTTGTAAATCATTTTGGGATTATGGAAATGACAATATGATGATGAATGGCACACACAGAACTTAAAAAAAAATAATAGTTCCTCTGACTATCAAGTGAATCACAAAGCTGAGGCTGTCTAAAACTAACTTCTTGTAATAGCAAGATCCCGTGGTATTCCAGATGCACAATGAAACCCCAATATTCTGACTTTATTATGAGCACCTTTCCACATCTGCAATCTGGCCATACAATGAAGTCTTGTTCTTTTGTTGCAAGATTGTCCTGTTTCATTTTTTATTATTAATTTAAACCATGTGGGCAATGGGTAATCCAGTAAGCCATAGGCATTTCAGATCAGAGCTTTCATACAGTCATATGTAACATCAAACATCTGGATATTTAGATGGATAGAGATTGAAGAAAGGACTGGGGGGAGGGGTAGAATGCTGTCTGAAAAAAGAGATTGAATTTGAATGTAATTTCATTCTTTCCCTCATTTCTAGTATCTCTCCTTGACCAGTGTCCCCTTTAATTTAAATAATTGACTAGATGGGATTACAAAGGAAAATCAATAATATAACAGAAGCACTATACTATAGTCACACCCAAATGGCCAAATTTGTCTGAGCAAAATCTATTCATGTTATGCTGTTTCAACTGATCAAAGTACGCTAGTCAGAGTCAGATATTTTTATGAAACTTGGAGTCAAATTTACAATTTGTGTAAAACAATATGTATGACCTCCGTGCTCTTTCCTATTTTACCACTACAACTTTAACCCAAAAATCATCCATGAAATACTCTGCCTATAAATTTGCAGGTGCATGTCGCTATCTAAATGTTTACCGTATTTAAATCACATAAATAAATTAGTGGTTTTCCTGCCTCTGGTCATTGTTAAGAACAAAAGGAATTTAGCAGATGGAAGGAAGAAAACAAAATGGTAGGAAAATCGAAGGTAAAACCATTTTATTTTTTTTTCTGGTGACCAGTATTGTCTTTTGCTCTTTTGATAGAGAATTAGGACAGAAGTTTTAATCCTACTGAAAATATGTTGTACAATTCAAGAAGACAACATGATAGATCTTTAATAGATAGTAATTGATTAATTGATAATGCATCATTCTCTTCTGAAATTTAGTACTCCATATGAAGCAGAGGCTTAAATAAGTCTGAGGAAGATTAAAGAAAATGTTTTGTTAAAAAGATGGTTATGTTTTGTTTTTATAGCATTTTCAGTTTTTAATATATGCCTCCCCCCTTACTTGCCCATAGATTCATCCCAAAGGGAATACTTTCACCATTTTATGGGAAGGGTAATATTATTTACTGTGAAAACGAGATCAAATACTTGTCTATCCTTCATACCATTTAATAAAACAAAAAAGACTTTGTTCCATAGAAGAGATTGGTTCAATCTAGGGACTTTCAAAGAGAATGAAAATTGACCAGGATGCCCCATTAAGTACCTGCTACAACAGACATAAGTATGTTTCCAGGGTAGGCTTACTGTTGGTGCAGAAGAAGGGCAGGCAGGGTTGAGGTTATTTTCATTTTGTAATCCAGATGCACTCCATTTTACTGCGGAGTCCAGGTGTGTACATTCAGAAGTTAAAAAAAAAATAAAGAATAAAAGAAAAAAACACAAAAATGAAAGACTTGGTGGCTGATCCTATTGAAATCCTTAGCTATAAGTCCTCGATGAAGCTAATATTTTTGGTTTCCCCAGGTGCTTACATTCCTTCTTGGTAAGCCATTTACTGGCACCTGCATTTTGGAGAATAGTTCCCTTTTCTGTGGGAAATACTGGAAAGTGGGTAGGTACCTGACCATATGTGTTAAGGTACCTTTGATGTTGATAATGATTATCATTATTATGAACCCACAATCCAACTAAATGTAATTCTAATGAAGCAATGACTTTGTGTCAGGGCTAGTGCTGGGAGGTGTTGGAGATTCGAAGAAAAGGAAAGAAGGAATCCTTATCCTCAATAAGGTCTATTACCAAGTGATATGTTATGAAAACAATAGATTTAAAAATATATTTTAAGCATGTTATGGTTCACCAGAGTCCAATCCTTGGCATTTCCTTTGATCCTGGGAAGTAGGTGGCATGTCTATTATTTTTCCTATTCTACAACTGATAATATTGAGGCTAAGAAGGAAAGGGACTTGTCTAAAGCAATCCATTTGGTAAGTGTCAGAGCTGGGAAACAAACCCAGACTTTCTGTCTCTCAACCCTGAAAAGAAGTTTTACAAAGAAAAACCAAATATAACTTCTACCTTGAAAGAACACATAGTAGAAAGTGGAGACACAAAGTATTACCCGTGTTTCCCCGATAATAAGACACTGTCTTATTTTTTTTTTTGAAAGAAAAACACCAGAGGGCTTATTTTCAGGGGAGGGCTTATGTTGTCCTGCCTCAGCTCTCCTCCGCGGCACTGCTCTCAATGGTGCCAGCAAGCAAATCACTGGGGAAGAACAGGATGATGTGCTCACTACTGCAGCTCTGATTGGATGCAGTT
>NW_027185797.1:34970999-34975615 GCF_028583685.1 Petaurus breviceps papuanus
AATGTAGCGTGTAGCGCAGGGGATCACCTTCACTACAGTAGCAATCTCAATAGGGCTTATTTTCGGGGAAGGGCTTATTTTAGAGGAATCTTACACAGTAAGGGGAGGGCTTATTGTCGGGATAGGTCTTATTATCGGGAAACACGGTATATAAAACATGAAATTAAGTAAAAGAAAATGGTGATAGGAGTGAACGAGATTGGCAGACCAAGTTAAAAAGTCACAACACCAAATCCCTCAGAAAAACATCAAAGAAAGGTAGCCTTTTCTGATCATTAGAATTGTGTTCCATTTTCTGTTATGCATCAGAAGATTACTATAAAAAGTGTGACCCAGTTTTTATAGTGTCCCTTTGACCCGGTATCTAAGGAAGAAGATGTTTATGTATCATTGTTCCTCAAATTCAGCCTGGACAAATGTTCTTTAAAAGGTGATCTGGTAACTCAAAACTTCTTAGTACTCTAGGAACTCTAGACTAGAATATAAGACATACAGAACTGTGTGGGGAAAAATCAAAATTTTAAAAGATCCAGTAGAACATTTTTTCAAAGTACCAAAATAGTCATCATTTATCCAAGGTTTTTAAGGGGGAAATAAGAAATAAAATAAAGACAGAGCATCAGCAGATCAAAGAGCAAAAAACAAAGAAAGCCACACACGCATAATTATTGTAGCTCTTTTGTGGTGACAGAAAAGTAGAAACGAAGAGGATGTCTGTCAATTGAAGTGTGGTTGAATATGTTGTGCAACATAAACATAATGGTGTATTGTTTCTCTGTAAGAAATGTGAAGGAAGAACATTTCAAAGAGACATAGAAAGACTTATGCAAAGTGATGCCGAGTGACCTAAGTATAACCAGAAGAATGACTTCTTCTATAATATCAATAGTATGAAATTAACAATTCTATGGAATTTTAGTATGTGATGATTAATGAAAACAGTAGTACCAGAAGAGCAATATATACAATAACAATACTCTTAACAGAAGCAACTATGATCAATACATCAATTATTCATGATTCCAGAGGATAGATAAGGAAACATGCTGTACATTTATAGAAAAGTGATGGATGCTGAGTTTAGAATGCAAAACTATACACACATATGCATCCACATATAAACATGTATGTGGAGAGACAGAGCCGTTGAAAGAATTTATTTTACTTGACTATACATACTTGCCAGTAATTTGATTTTCTTTTTATTTTTTTTTAAATGTGGATGGAGATAAAATAGATTTATATTAATAAAAATCATTTGGGGGAAGAGGGTTCTGGAAATGTGGAAGGTTGCATGAAATATCAAATAAGGTCTCTATATTAGTAGTGTACTTTAATTGTTCTACTTTTTGCTTATAAAGAGGGAATAAACTGTAAATGTTTGCAATGTTAAAAATGGATCAAGAAAAACCTTTTAAAAGATAAGGAGAAAGAACTATTCTCTTGACAGCCACCATTTTTCCCATCTGTGAATCTCCTTGATAATATGTTTTATTTTGGAATAAATTATATAACTATTAACAACTAACCTAGAAAACAGATCATGGAGGAATAATTTAATAATTATCAAATCATCTGAAATTGGTGACAAAGTGAAAAAAGAAACCCAATGTTATATTTCAAGAAAATATCTTTTAAATTTTTGATATATATTTTGTTTATTTTTAAATGTTTCCCAATAATTGCAAAGTGCTAGTTTTTTTTAACTTTGAGTTCCAAATTGGTTCCCTCCATCTCACCCTCCCCTCTTTTTGAGAAGGCAAACAATTTAAAATCAATTATACATGTGAACTTAGAGGAAACACATTTCTATATAAGCCATTTTGCAAAAGAAAATAAAGATAACAATAAAACAAAAAATGTAAAAAGTTTTTAAAAATTATGTTTCATTTTCCCTTCAGAATTTATCAGCTCTCTGTCTCTCTGTCTCTCTCTCTGTCTATCTGTCTCTGTCTCTGTCTCTGTCTCTCTCTCTCTCTCTCTCTCTCTCTCTCTCTCTCTCTCTCTGTCTCTCTCTCTCTCTGGAGGTGCTTAGCATTATTTATCATGGGTCCTTTGGAATTGTCTTGGTTTTATTTAATTGTCTGGGATTACTTACTTAATCAGAGTAGCTAAGTATCTCACTATTGACAATCCTCACAATATTGCTGTTACTGTGTATGATATTGCTATGTACAATATTCTGATTCTTGTCAGTTGAATTTGTATCACCTCATATAAGTTTCCTCAGGTTTTTGTGAAAACATCTTGCTCACCATTTCTTACAGCACAAGAATATTCCATCTCAATCCTATATCACAGTTTGCTCAGCCATCCCCAATTGATGGTCATCCCCTCAATTTCCAAATCTTTGCCAACACAAAAAGAGCTACAGTAAATTTTGTATGCATAAATCCTTTCCCCTTTTCTTTCATCTCTTTGAGAATGGTTAGTGGTTCATTTATTTTTTTTTATTCTGAACTTAAGAAATAAAGTAATAATTTCCATAACATAACAGAATAACAATAGATGACTACATATTAAACTGCAAATCTATTATGTACAACTTGCTATCCATTTTAAATATACATTAAAGTTATCATATAACTTTCTTTTTCCCTTTCCTCTGTAGAGATGGTACTATTACACACACACACACACACACATACCAGATGCTTCATGAATGAATTCATAGAAGGTGGAGACCTTGCTGGCTGTGGGGATTCATAGGACTGAGTCCCTGGTTTTGGTTCCAGGGGTAAGCTCAAGTTTAAAGCTGCAGAAAAGACTGAGGGAAGGAGAGTCCTTGTTGTGACAGCATTGCTGGCGGCCCTGGTTGTAGCTTGGGAGCAGAGAGAAATACCTGGAGGCAGGCCCCTAGAGAGAGAAAAGCAATAGTACTAAAAATTCTAAGTCTGAGATGTTATCCCTCACACCTGAGAACTAGTGGTGTTCTTTAGCATGAAGTTGAAAGACAAGAAATAAGCTGCTAAAAATCATAATAATGAGTAAGAAAAAGAGAAGAACCCAATAATAGAGAACTACTATGGTGATAGAGATCTGGATACAAACTCAGAAGATAGTAAAGTTACTGCAAATACTTCTATCTCAAGGGGGGAAAGAGAAGCCCAAAAAGAGGGTTTTTTGGAAGATCTTGAAAAGGATTTTTAAAATCAAATAAGAGAGGTTGAGGAAAAATAGAAAAAAATAAGAGTAATGCAAAAAAATAATGAAATGAAAGTCAACCAATTGGAAAAAAGAATCTAAAAACTTAAGGAATGAAATTACTACTTAAAAACTAGAATTGGGCAAGAGGAAACTAATGATTTTATAAGACACAAGGAAAGAATAAAATAAAATCAAAAGAATTTTTTACAAAGATTTTGATATATCTCATTAGAGAAACAAGTGGCTTAGAAAACAGATTGAGGACAGATAATGTAAGATTTGTTGGACTACCTAAAATTTATGATCAAAAAGGGATTTATGTCATATTTCAAGAGATTATTAAGAAAAGGAATGCCAGTAATTTTAGAATGCAAAGTTAAAAGATAAATAGAAAAACCCACCAATCATCATCTAAAAGAGACCCCAAAATGAAAACTCACAAGAACATCATAGCTAAGTTTCAAAGCTTCCAGATCAAGGAGAAAATACTACAAGCAACTAGGAAAAAACAATTTAAATATTGGGGAGCTGCATTCAGGTTAACACAAGATTTAGTACCTCCTACATTAAAAGACCAAAGGACATGTAACAATGTATTCTGAACTGCAAAGATCTGGGCTTGCAAACAAGAATAACTGAGCCAGCAAAGCTGTGTGTTAACCTGAATGGAGAAAAATAGACATTGAATGAACTAAAGGATATTCGGGTATTTCTGAATAAAAGATCAGAACTGAATGGAAAATTTAACCTAGTGGACTCTAGAAAAACAAAAGAAGATAAATATTAATGACCAATTATAGAGAATGGATATCATTAAGATATGTTGTCATTACTTGCATAGTTTAAAATAGCACACACAGATAGGCTTGGATTTCAGTTAAATATGATGGGATGATCATAAAAAAATAAAATTTGTTAGGGAGGGGCAAAATGGAGTGATTGTCTCATACAACTGAGGTTTGAATGGAAGATTATTATAGTGGAGGCAGAAGGGGGTGGAGGTCTGGTAATCCTAGAACCTTATTCTCATAAGAACTAGATAAAAGAAGGAATAATACATACATCTAGAAGGGTGTAAAAATGTTCTTAACTTAAAAAAAATCAGAAGGCAAGTGGATAGGACAAGGGAGGAACTTTTAGAAGGATATGAAGATCAGGAAACTAAGGGGAGAGGATAGGGGAGAAAATCTCAGAGGGATGGGTAAATTAAGGAATAGGAGGATAAAGGACGAGGATAGTGGATGTATTCTTAAGTGAGATGAGGATTAGAGAGGTAGTGGTTAGAAATCAATTAGACTGGGGCGGCTAGGTGGCACAGTGAGTAAAGCGCTGGCCCCGGAGACAGGCGGTCCTGAGTTCGGTTCTGGCCTCAGACACTTAACACACACACACACACACACAGACACACACACACAAAAGTAGCCGTGTAACCTTGGTCAAGTTACTTAACCCCAATTGCTCTCCAAAAA
>NW_027185797.1:34975715-34982978 GCF_028583685.1 Petaurus breviceps papuanus
GAGAGAGAGAGAGAGAGAGAGAGAGAGATTGTTTAGCCTTTTACCACTTGATGGGCATCCCCTCAATTTTCATTTCTTTGCCATGAAAAACAAATCTGACATAGATGTTTTAGAATATGTAGGCTCTTTTCTTTTTTGTGATCACAATGGTAAACAGACCTAATAATGGTATTGCAGGGTCAAAGAGTATAAACCGTTTTATAATTCTTTCAAAATAATTTCAGATTGCTCTCCAAAACGGTTGGATGAGTTCACAGTTCCACAACAGTGTGTTAATATCCCAATTTTTCCACATTCCCTCTGACATTTGTCATTTTCCCCTCTTATCATTTTAGCAAATCTGATAGATGTGCAATGATAAAACAATGGGATGGAATTAGATTTTAAAAATAAAGAAATAATTATTTTAAAAAGACTTGAAAAGATGTATATGAACTGATAGTAAGCACAACCATAAGAAGAATTCATTCTATAACATCAAAATATTGAAGATATTTTTAAAGTGATAAAAATGAAATATTCAGAACTGGGAGAACAATGTATACATATTTCTTACAAGCAAATTTCATCACATTGTTATGCCAAAACTTAAATAGTCTTTCCCCAATTGATAGATGGACTTATAGTTTATTTTTTTGTTAGTTTTTGCTGCCATAGAAAAGCTATTACAAATATTTTGTGTATTAAAAACATTTTTGGAGGGCTTGGAATATGATATTCCAGAGGATAAAGGACTACAATTAAAATCTAGAATTACCTACCCAGCAAAACTGAGCATAATACTTCGGGAAGAAAAATTGAAATTCAATGAAATAGAGGACTTTCAGGAATTCTTGATGAAAAGGCCAAAGCTGAATAGAAAGTTTGACTTTCAAATACAAGAATCGAAAAAAGCATGGAAAGGTAAACAGGAGAGAGAAATCCTAAAGGATTTATAAAATTTTAAATGTCTACATTTCTACATGGAAATATGATATTTCTAACTCATGAGATATTTCACATGCATATGTGTGCACACATACATGGCACAGGGTAGGTGGAATATGAAGGAATGATACATAAAAAATAAAAATAAGGGATGAGAGAGGAATATATTTGGATAAGGAGAAAGGGAGAGAGAATGGCATACATTATCTCATAAAAGAGGCAAGAAAAAGCTTTTGCAATGGAGGGGAAGAGGGGGGAGGTGAAAGGAAATAAGTCAAACTTACTCTCATCAGATTTGGTTTAAGGAGGGAATAACACCCACACTCAATTGGGTATCTTATCCTAGAAGAAAGCAGAGGGAGGGTGGATAAGAGGTGGAATGATAAAAGGAGGGCAGATTGGGGAGAGGGTAATCAGAACTAAAATCTTTTTGAAAGGGACCATATCAAAGGAGAAAATAGAATTAATGGGGGAGATCAGGATAGGATGGAAGGAAATATACTCTTTCACAACATACCTGTTATAGATGTGTTTTGTATAACTACACATGTATAACCTATATTAAATTGCTTGCTTTCTCAATGAGGGTGTGTGGGGAGGAAGAAGGAAGAGAATTTGGAACTCAAAGTTTCAAAAATTATGTTAATTTTTTTTGGGGGGGCAACTGGGAAATAAGGTATACAGGCAATGTGGTATATAAATCTATCTTGCCCTAGAAGAAAGTAAGGAGGAAGGAGATGTAGGAGGATAGGGTGATAGAAGGGAGGACAGACTGGGGGAAGGAGTAATCAGAATGCATGCTATCTTGGGGTAAAGGGGAGGGGAGAGATGGGGAGAAAATTGGAAACTCAAAATCTTGTGGAAGTGAAAGCTAAATACTACTAATAAATAAGTTCTTTTAAAAATTTTTATTTCTATGATCCTATACAGCAGCTGTATAACTGGATCAAAGGACATACACTGTTGGGTAACTATTTGTAATTCTGAAAAGTTTTGCAGAAAGGTTGTACTCCTTTACAATCCATCAACAGTGGAGCAATGCGTCTATTTTCCCAAAACCCTTTCAATTTTTTTTCACTTTAGTTTGTTGTTATCATTTTCAATCTGATAAGTATGAGGCTGAAACTCAGAATAGTTTCAAATTGCATTTGACTAGTTGGTGATGATTTGGAACACTTTTTTCTTAGGGCTGTAGCTAGTGTGGGTTTCTTCTGTTAAGAAGTGTTGATTTATATCCTCAGACCACTTATAAATTGGGTAATGACATTTTATTCTTATAAACTTGAATTGGTTTTTATTTGTCTTGGAAAATGAAAATTATTATCAGAGAAACATCTTTTTTGTCTTATCTTTATTAAGATTCATTTATGTAAAAAAATTAATATTTTATAACAAAAATATCAATTTTGTACTTTGTGATCCTTTCATTTATTGTTTGGTCATGAGCTGCTCTTTTGTCAATAGATCTGATAGACTTTTTTTTCCTCTGTTTCTCTAATTTGTTTATGATATTACTAAAAAAAATCTGTCTTGTATCCATTTGAAGCTTACCTTTGCACATGGTGTGAGTTTGGAGACTAAATCTAACATCTTTCACACTGTTATCCATTTTCCCCTATAGTTTTTCTCAAATAATAAATCCTTATCCTGGTAGGTAATGTTTTTGTGTATATCAAATACTATGGTACTAGATACATTTGTATATACTAATATATGTATATATGCATGTGCATATATATGTGTGTGTATAATGTATACATATGTTATATATGCAGATGTCTATATATACACATACAGAGAGACAGTATTCATAATCTCTTCTTCAAATCAATCTTTCTACTTTTTAACCAGTACATTACTTTGAAAATGACTACTTAATAACATAGCTTGAAATCTGATATTGTCAGACCAACAAGAAAAAAAATAATTACAAAATTTATTTCAAGAAAAAAGGTGAGCAGAACAAGAACAATGTATACAATAACAAGACGATAAAGACAAATGACCTGGAAAGCTAAGAATTGTGATCAATGCGATAATCGTCATAAATATTCTATGTGTATGTATGCATACACACAATACATACATGTGTGTATGTGTGTGAATGTATGTGAGTATTGTCGATTGTAATGGGAATGCAAATTTGGAAGATCTTCCCTGCCCCTAGGCTAAAATGCACCTGAAGCCTGGGGAGGGAGGCTTGTTTTTCAGTAGATACTTTTGATTGGCCAGTGGGTCCAAAAGGTTGTTACATTCTCTGAGCCAGGAGAAGGCTATATAAGCCCTGATGTGTAGCTTTGTTTTGGGGGCTCACTTTGAGAAGTGTTCTGTGATTTGATATGGATTCTGGGAAGCCGTTGTCCTGAGCCCCCTGGTTTTGGAAAAACCCAGATGTTGAAACCCAGAGGTTGATTGGGTATGGATGTAATGGCTGGACAGCTTGGAAAGCTGTCTACTTGATCTGTTTCTGTCTTGATAATTCTGCCTGTATACTTTGAAGTTTGGGGTGCTGACCTTTTTCCCCTGAACAAGGTAAACGATATATGTCTGACTGATTAAAGTAAGCTTGTTAACCCATTTTGAGTTGCTTTCCTTTATCAAAGCAGATCCAAGAACCTGTGGTGGCAGCGATCCTGAGGACGCTTGGGATGCTTGCTGCTACATCTATGTATACATTCACCAATATACACACACATACATTCACATACAAATATTGCATACATATAAAGATATACACACCCACATTCACACATATATGCATGCATGTATTGTAGATATATATACATAATATTTATAATAACCATTGCATTGATTATAATTTTTCAAGCTTTCAAAGTCATTTGTCTTTATCATCTTGTTATTGCGTACAGTATTCACCTAGTTCTTCTCCCTTCATTATATGTGTTTCTGTGCATACACAAACACATAGTCTGTCTCATTCTAATATATTCATATATGTATATATGTATATACACACATACTTTATAAAGAGGGAGATAGATAGATAGATAGATGATAGACAGACAGATAGATAGATAGATAGATAGATTAGATAGATAGATGATAGATAGATAGATAGATAGATAGATAGATAGATAGATAGATAGATAGATGGATAGATAGATAGATAGATAGACAGATAGATATAATATGAACAGGGAAGCTAGGTGGCACAGTAGATCTCAACTCAGACATCTCATTTCTCACTTGGCTATACTCCTTTGGGATTTTTCTTTTTCTTTTTTAAATTTATTTTTTAACTATGTATTTTTAGTTTTCAACATTCATTTCCATAAGATTTAGAGTTATAATTTTTTTCTCCTCGTCTTTCCCCTACTCCCACCCCAAAATAGCAAGCCTACTTAATACTGCTTCCACCAATCTGTTCTCTCTTATATCCTCTGCCATCATCCCCCTAACTTTCTAGTAGGGCAAGATGGATTTCTATACCCCAGTGCTTGTATATCTTATTTCCCAGTTTCATGTAAGAAACACTTTTTTAAAACTTTGATTTCCAGATTTTTTCCCTTTTTCTCTCCTCATCTACCCACCCACTGGGAAATTAAGCAATTCAATATAGGTTGTACATGTGTAGTTACCCAAATCATTTCCATAGTAGTTATATTGTGAAAGAATAACAATATTTCCCTCCATCCAGCGCCCACTTATTCTATTATATCCTTTGACCCTACCCTTTCAAAAAATATTTGCTTCTCCACCACCTCCAATTCATGTGAAAGGTGACTCTGAACAAACTTTGGAGCTACAGAAGCCACAAAATGACACAGAGAAGCTAACTTCCTGCTGAGGACATCCAGGCAGGCCGGAAGCAAGCGCCTAGCACAGTGTTCTGGGAGCTAAACCCAGCCCCGCACAAGCCGGAGGTTTTAGTGCCAGGGCAGGCCTGACCAGCCACAGGCTGGAGGGACTTCAGATTATCAGCAGCTGTGGTGGTTTCCAGAATTATCAATCCATAGATGGCAAGGACAAAGTAAAAGGTCAGTGCAGTGTGGGTTTTGAAATCCAGTAGTTGGGAGTGCAGTCGGCCTTTATCCCTGGAGGGAGAAACCACTGATCTGCCCTGGCCATGCAGCCGCCACAGCTGCATGGTAGCTTCAGCTCCTGGCCTGCAGGCAGTATGGGGACAAAGTGACCAGTCAGGGGTAATTGCTCTTGCTTTAACCTGATTGGATCTGGATTGCAGTCTAGGGTGGAGGTCCTGGAGTGTGTGACCAACTTGCCAGAGCATGTGGAGGCTTCAGAGAGGGCACCCAATTATTACCTTCAGCAGCTGAGAAAACCCCAGCATTTGGTAAGAAGATCCCCTGTCTGATAGAAGAGTCCTAATGTGGCAAAAAGCCCAAAAGTCAAGTAATTGAGTGGCAACATGAGTAAACTAGAGAAGGAAATCAAACAGATGAATCCAACATTAGACTCCTATTTTGGGGACAAAAGGGATCAAAGCATCAAAGAGGAGGAACATAGTGAAGTCAGAACTCCTGCACCAAAAGATTTCAAGAAAAATATGAGCTGGTTACAGGCCATAGAGGAGCTTGAAAAGGATTTTGAAAATCAAATAAGAGAAGTTGAGGAAAAATTGGGAAGAGAAATGAGAATGATGCAAGAAAATTATGAAATGAGAGTCAACAACCTGACTGAAGAAAATGATACCTTAAAAAATAGACTAACTGAGGTGGCAAAAGAGGCTCAAAAAGGCAATGAGGAGAAGAATGCCTTAAAAAGCCAAAATTGCCAGGTAGGAAAAGAATCTCAAAAGCTCACTGAAGAGAATCATTCCTTCAGAATTACATTGGAGCAAATGGAAGCTAGTGACTTTATGAGAAATCAAGATACTATAAAATAGATCCAAACAAATAAAACAATAGAAGGCAATGAGAAATATCTCATTGGAAAAACCACTAACCTGGAAAATAGATCCAGGAGAGATAATTTAAAAAATATTGGACTACCTGAAAGCCATGATCAAAAAAAGAACCTAGAAATCATCCTTCAAGAAATTCTCGAGGAAAATTACCCTGATGTTTTAGAACCAGAAAGAAAAATAGAGGTTGAAAGAATCTTCCAATCACCTCCTGAAAAAGATCCCAAAAAGAAAACTCCTGGGAATATTATAGCCAGGTTCCAAAATTACCAGATAAAGGAGAAAATATTACAAGCAGCCAGGAAGAAACACTTTGAATATTGTGGAAACACCATCAGGATAGCACAGGATCTGACACTTCTGCAGTGAGGGATCGAAAGGCTTGGAATATGATATTCTGGAGGTCAAAGGAGCTGGAATTAAAATCAAGAATCACCTACCCAGCAAAACTGAATATAATGTTTCAGGGTGAAATATGGTCATTCAGTGGAATAGAGGACTTTCAAGCATTCTTGCTGAAAAAAACATAGTTGAATAGAAAATTTGACATTGAGATACAAGAAGCAAAAAGAGCATGAGAAGGTAAACAGGGAAAAGAAATCATAAGGAACTTATCAAAGCTGAAATATTTGCATTTCTATATGGAAAAATAATAATCGTAACTTATGGAACTTTTCTCAGTATGAGAATAATTGAAAGGAATAGAAATGTGTACATGTGTGTGTATGTATATATGTGTGTGTATACATATATATGTATATGTATATAAACACACATTTATATGTATACACGTACATATATATAGGCTTATGAATGCATATGTGAATATATATACACAGTTATACATAGATTGAAAGAACAGCACCAGTTTAGTGGAAAGGGATGATATATAAAAGGTAAATTTAAGATTTGAGAAAGGAATATAATGAGAGGAGATGGGCAGAGTCAGATTGGGTTAAACTATCTCATATAGAAGAGGTAAGGGAAAATGGTTATAATGGAGGGGAATAACAGGAAGGCAAAATGGACTTGGTCAACCATATTCTCATTGAATTTGGCTTAGGGAGGGAATGACATACACATAAAATATGGTATCTCACCCTACAGGAAAGTAGGGGGGAAGGGGATGAGAGGGGGTATGATGGAAGGGAGGGCAGGCTGGGGGAGAAGGAAGTTGGAAGAACCCACTTTTGAAAAGGGAAAGGATCAAAGTAGAGAATTGAACAAGTGGGAGGTGGGATAGGAGGGAGGGAAATATAGTCAGTCTTTTAAAATATATCCACTATGAAAATGTTTTGCATAGCTACACATGTACAACCTATATTAAATTGCTAATCTTCCCAGTAAAGGCAGGTGACAAGGAAGGAAGGGGATGAATCTGAAATTCAAAGTTTTAAAATAAAATGTTATATATATATATATATATATATATATATATATATATATATATATAT
>NW_027185797.1:34982988-35015976 GCF_028583685.1 Petaurus breviceps papuanus
ATATATATATATATATATATATATATATATATATATATATATATATACACATACATACATATATAATCAATATCATTTTACATGTAAATGAGAAATAAGATATACAGGCACTGGGGCATAGAGATCCCCTGTGCCCTACTGGACAGTTGGAGGGGTTATGGGAGAAAATATGGGAGAGAGCAGATTGGAGGAAGAGATATCCAGTGGGATTGCTAATTTGGGGTGGTGGGTAGGGAAAAACGGGGAGAAAATTTATAACTCAAAATCTTGCCAAAATGAACAATGTAAACTTGAAGTTAATAAAGCATTTGATAAAAAAAAAAAAAGAAAAAAATGTTTGCTTCTAAATACCCTCTCCCCCAATCTGGTCTCCCTTATATCATGCCCCCCTCTTATCCCCAACCCCCCTATTTTCCTGTAGGGTAAGATACACAATTGAGTGTGTTTGTTATTCCTTCCTTAAGCCAAATTTAATGAGAATAAGATTGCCCCATTCTCTTTCACCTTCCTGCTCTTCCCCTCCATTGTAGCAGTTTTCTCTTGCCTCTTTTACATGAGATAATTTACCCTAATCTATCTTTCCCTTTCTCCTTCTCCCAATAAATTTCTCTCTCACCTCTTAAATTTATTTTTTATACATCATCCCTTCCTATTCAACTTATCCTGTGCCCTCTGTCTATGTATACACAAACATACAAATGCCCACACTCATATATATTTATATACACATACATCCTCCTATACATACATATATGTGTGTATACATACATATATATATGTAAGCACACAAACACATATATATTCCATTCAACTATCCTCATACTGAGAAAAGTCTTATGATTTACAATTATCATTTTTTCCATGGAGGAACGTAAATAGTTCCACTTTAATAAGTTCCTTATGACTTCTTTTTCCTGTTTACCTTCTCATGCTTCTTTTGCTTCTTGTATTTGAAAGTCAAATTTTCCATACAACTCTGTTTTTTTTAATCAAGAATGCTTGAAACTACTCTATTTCTTTGAATAACCATATTTCCCCCTGTAGCATTATACTCAGTTTTTTCTGGGTAGGTGATTAGTCCTATCTCCTTTGACCTCTAATATATCATATTCCAAGCTCTTTGATTCCTTTAGGTAGAAGATGCTAGGAATTGTGTTATACTGATTGTTTCTCCACAGTACTCAAATTGTTTCTTCCTGACTGCTTTCAGTATTTCTCCTTGACCTGGGAACTGGAATTTGGCTATAATATTCCTAGGAGTTATCTTTTTCAGATCTTTTTCAAGAGGATTCTTTCCATTTCAATTTTGCCCTCTGGGTCTAGAATATCAGGGGAATTTTGCTTGATAATTTCTTGAAAGATGGTGGCTAAACTTTTTTTTATCATGTATTTCAGGTAGTCCAATAATTTTTAAATTATCTCTTCTGGATCTATTTTCCAGGTCAGTGGTTTTTCCAATGAGATATTTCACATTGCCTTCTATTTTTTCATTTGGTTGCATCTGTTTTATAGTATCTTGATTTCTCATAAAGTTGTTACCTTCAAATTGCTTCAATCTAATTTTGAAGGAGTTATCCTCTTCAGTGAATTTTTGAAATTCCTTTTCCATCTGTCAAATTCATTTTTTAAGGCATTCTTCTCCTCACTGGCTTTTTAGGCCTCTTTTGCCATTTGAGTTAGTCTATTTTTAAGGTGTTATTTTCTTCAGTGTATTTTTGGGTCTCTTTTGGCAGGCTGTTGACCCCCTTTTCCTGATTTTTTTGCATATTTCTCACTTCTTTTCCCAATTTTTCCTCCACTTCTCTTATTTGATTTTCAAAATCCTTCTTGAGCTCCTCCATGGCTTGTAATCAGTTCCTATTTTTCTTGGAGGCTTTTGATGCAGGAGTTCTGACTTTGCTGTCGTCCTCCCACTCCATGCCTTGATCTTTTTAGTTCCCCCAAAAAGGATTCTATGGTCTGTTTGTGCTTCCTCTCCTTGCTCATATTACCAGCCAATTACTTGATTTCTTTGCCATGGTAGCACTCTGCTTCCAGAATGTCAAGAGATTAGCCCCAAATTGTTGGGGTTTTAGCAGCTGCTGGAGCTATTAGGAGGGTGCCCTCTCTACAATCCCCACCACTCAAGACCTCGTTCCAGAGACAAGCAGGTTAAAGCAAGAGTGATTACCCTCTTAATGGTCACTTGGTCCCACTATGATCTGCAGGCTAGGAACTCCTGAGGCATCCATGTGGTAGTGGCTGCACAGCCACTGTACCTCCACTGCTTCTCACCCCAGTGGCAGGGGCCAGATCATACTCTTCCATGGAGCCCTGTTCCAACAGAGTTCCACACTGACCTTGTACTTTTTCTTTGGCATTTATGGGTTGAGAAATCTGTAAACCACCACAGCTGCTGGTGATTTACTCCCCTGAAGTCTGCTCTGGCAGCCACTGGTCAGGGGCACCCTGAAGCCAGAACTGTCTCACACCAGACTGTGCTTGGCTCCAAGTTCAGTGCCACTTCCTGTCAGCCTTCCAGGCTGCCTTCAGTGGGAGATTTGTTTCTCTCTATTCCTTTGTGAGTTGTGTAGCTCTAAAGTTAGTTTAGAGTCATTTTTTTACATGTATTGGAAGTGATTAGAGTGGGACACCACACCAAGTTTGTGCTTCTACTCCACCATCTTGGCTTTGTACCCCTGGGATTTTTCCTAGTGATTTATCCACTATTTCCCTTCATCAGGTCCTTTCTCTAGCCCCCCTCCCCTTCCCCAGCTTTTCCACTTTCCTTTTGAGTTTTGTGTTCTTCCATTAGATTGCAAGTTCCTTGAGGGAAGGTGCTGTCTTTTTTCATATGTTTATCCCTTGTGCTTAACACATTGCCTGTCACAAAATAGGTACTTAATAAATGTTTATTGACTATATTTATTGATTACATCTACATGTACAAAGGCTCAATCCTATTGAAATAAGGACAGAACCACAAACACACTGAATAATATAATTACAGAAGCATGGAATTATGGGAATCACCATATCAGAGCATTTTTATACTTAGAAGGTACCTCTCTAGGCATCCAGCCCAATACTTACCAGGAAGAAATTCCCACAACATACCCAACAAGTAGTCACCAGTATTTGATGGATTGCTTCCAAAGAGAGGAAATTCACTACCTCCCCAGGAAAGGCACTTCAATTTTGACCAATTATTTGTACAATTAGCAAGATTTTTTAATGGAATCACATCTATATTTCCCTCAGAAACTATGTGGCACAGTGAGTAGAATTCTGTGCCTGGGATCAGAAAGACATGAGTTCAAATCCAGTCTCATTTATTTCTTAACTATATGATTTTGGGCAAGAAACTTAACTTCTCCCTGTCTCAGTTTACTCATCTTAAAATGTGAATAATAACAGTAGCTAAATCTCAGGTTTGTTGTGATGCTCAAATGAGATAATATTTACAAAGCACTTAGCACAGTGTCTGGCACATAATAGGTGTTATATAAATGGTCATTAACTTCCCTTTCCTCCCCATCCTCCTTGCATCTTCCCACCACTGTTTCTGGTTATGCCCTCTAGGATGAAACAGTTCTAATTCCTTTTCTACAGGAAAGTGCTTTAACTTGATTGTAGACATCATGTCTCCCCTCAGCCTTCTCTTCCTTAAGCTGAATATTCCCTGTTCTTTTAAGTCATCCTTATGTAACACAAACACTAGACTCTTCTTTTTGCTGGTTGCCCTCCTATGGATATGTTCCAGCTTCTCAATGTCATTCCTGAAAACTATATGTATATTCTTGGTTATATTAATCATTCAACCAATCAACAAATATACGTGATAAGTGTATCTTGTGCGCCAGGCACAGTGTTAGACAACTGAACACTGACCAGTTATTTTCCAGAGGAGAATCTCCTGAGGCCTTAATGGAATTTTAGGTGGTCATTAACTTTAGTCAGAGAGTTAATAAGGCTGTTAGGATCTCACCAGGCACATCCTCTGTACATTTGTGGAGGTTTAAAAATGTGGAAGCTGCTGTAGACCACTGGGAATTAAAATTAAAGGCCACAGGAAGAAACCTTTTAATTTTGCATTAAGAAGCCACTGACATTCTCATGGCCCTAGCAATGTGAATGTACCCATTATACTGGGGTTTCCTTTCTTTGCAAATAGTCTCTGCTTTCAAAACTGTCATTAAAAACTACTTAAGAAAAGAAAAATTCTCCCATGGACTTGTGTGAAAATGGCTGCTCCCATTATAAAGTCATTTGAGACGCAAGTATTATTTACGCTGAAGTCTGTCATAAGTTCTTATTTTAAAAAATATTTTAAGAGCTTTGAGTTGCCCTGTAATTATGAATTCTGGCATCTCTACTGGGCTGAGCTGCTGGGATGATCTGTAAACATCAGGGCTGACTGAATTTCCAAACTTGTCCCTAGTACAGATACCAGAGATATTTACACCATCACATACAAACTCATATTTTTCAAAATTAATTTGAAGTTGAAATTATAATAGGATGACAGCAATGTTCTTCTCAAGTATGAAAAGAATTTCCAAAAATATATTTCCTTCATAATTTTCTCTTTGGAAAATTGAACATTAAAAAACATTTCTATAACCCTCTAGACTTAATGATTCAGTCTTTGCTTAGTATCTTGTAGTCTTTTTTTCCCAGCAATAATTTTGTTTGTAAGCTTTGCTTAATTTCATTGTTATGTATGGGAATGCAAACATATGAACAAGAATGAGTGAGAATAAATACCAAAACTATATCATAACCCAAGAAAGGAATTACAAGTGATTAACTGTGTCAGTTATTATTTTTAAACAAAGTCTGGATCGTGTCTTTAACAGGGTAGATCACACATTACTCATATTTAACCTGAGTTTTGCTGGCTTGTTTACTGGCCTTGAAGACATATGGTTTGGGGTTAAAACTTTACCTTTGACTTACAGCTTGTGATTGTTCCTTTCTCCTCACACAAAGTAAAAACTCCTTTAGAGAGTAAAAGATGATTTTCTGATACTGCTGTGATTAATTTTTTACAAGGTGCTTTTGAAGTCAATGTTATTCAGTTGCGTCCAACTCTTTGTGACCCCATTTTCTTCTCTATCTCATTTTACAATTGATGAACTGAGGCAAACAAGCCTAAGTGACTCGCCTAGGGTAACACAGTTAGGAAGGGTCTGAGGCTAGATTTGAAATCAGGAAGATACGTTTTCCTGACTCCAGGTCTGGAACTTTGGAGGTTTGCAAGTCCTGGCTCCACCCTCCAATCACATTCAATCAATATTATTAGATAAATATTAGTTCTACTTCTTCATTTCACTCACTCTACAGGCTTTGGTGAACAGTCTTTGAAAGTTGCTTTCTCCAGGTAGCCAGTTATCTGGTTCTGCGCCTCTCAGAACTGAGGCTTGTCCTCAAAGTACCTTTAAATATGTGCATGTATGTGTATGTTTATCTTAACATATATGTGTACACAGTGTGATTATATGTATGTGTACATGTATGACATGTCTATATACATGCATGTATGTGTATACACACACATATATAAATACACACCACTTCCATTGCAAGCCACCTTCAAACTGCCCAAATTGCATGTGAGTATGGATCTGCTTAAAGAAAGTCCATGGGGCTGCCTGCCTGACATGAGTCTAAGCTAAGGAAATAACTCAGAATCTCAGAGTATGAAAGTGCCTCCATGGCCACCATGGCCATTCCCTTCCTAGACAAGAATCCCATCCATACTGGCAGCCATGGCTTGAAGACCTCAGTTGTACTAGAAAAATATCCCCTACTATTGTAAATAGTTCATTTATACACTTGGTTTGTTAGCCAATGCTATCCATTAAGTGGTCACATGGGTAATTTTTAATATGTTGACTAAAATATTTAACTATGTAATAAGTAGAGACAAAACATATACAAGGTACAGGCAGCTAGGTGGTACCGTAAATAGAGCACCAGCCCTGGAGTCAGGAGGACCTGAGTTCAAATCCGGCCTCAGACACAACACAAAAAGTAGCCGTGTGACCTTGGGCAAGTCAGTTAATCCCAATTGCCCTCCAAAAAGCAAATATATATACAAGGTAAATAAAAACCTTCAAGAAAACATTATTTCTCAGGCATTTTATAAAATGGAAGCAGACATCCTGGAATCTGTAGCTTATTAGGTGGACAGAACTCCAATCTTCACTTAAAGTAACTTTTAAAGTACTGTATGTTAATGCAATTTCCCACCACTGTGTTCAAGGCCATAACCTAACTAATCCATGGAATTGCAAAGGATGAAATAATAAAACTAATCAGAATGTCTAGCAATTACCCTATAAGATGGTCAATTCCCTCAACATCAAATCCAATTCTCTTCAATCAACTTCAAAGCAAAATTATATTTATGCAAAGACAAGACAATTAGAGCATCAAGAAACTCATTCCTGGGAAAACTGCTGACTTCAAGCTTTTTGGCATGAACATTGCCCTAAAATATGCTTGAGGGAGTATGTTTAGGATTATGTAACTACTTGGGTTCTGTGGTTTTCTTTTTTGCTTTTTTTGCTTATTTACTAAAATCACTGGTTCCAACATTCATTGTATTTCCCATTTGTATGCTGCTTGGCATGATCCTCGAGAAAGGGGTTGAATGATGTTTTCTACTGGAGAAGAATGGCATGAGGACCAGCTCCTGAATTAGGATGCCTGCTAATAAGAAATAAAGGAAAGATTTCTCTGATGCAGACAAGATCAATATTTTTCACTCAAATATGAGGCAGTATGTCTCAGGGGAAAAGCCTAGGATCTGGAGGCAGGATTTGGAGTCAATTCCAATGTCCATAGCTATGGGACTTTAGACACTTCTCTGAGATTCAGTTTCTCCATCTCTAAAATGGGATAGCTGGATTGGATGATCTGGAACTATAATGTTCTACTCCATTGTTTTCTTGTATGATGGAGGTGACTTTGGGGACTTGAAAGATTTGTCAGCACATGTTGACATGTGCTCTTTCACATTTTTCCAAATTGGAAAGACTTCCAGTGTGGCCCTGGTAATGGACAGCATGTCACCCTCCCAAGAACCAGCTCAGGTAGTTTCAGAGAAACTCCTTGCCTTGAGGTTGACCATGAGATGTAGAAGCAGTTAGTCTAACAACTAGAAAATACCATCTTCTACAGAGTAAAGAAAGGGGTATGATCCTCAGCTGTGAGAAGAGTGCCCATACTAACAAAATCAATGACTTTGAACATAATTAGAAACATGGCAGGATGAGACAAGCAAATGTCCCCAAATCAGAAGAAACCAGGATTTAAACCCCACCCCCCCCATCTCTGAAATTCACCAGCTGGGTAACTGTGGGCAAGTCACTACCTTTATCCAATCGGTCACTGAATCTTACTGAGTCTGCTGTCCTATCTCTCACATTAATTCACAATGCAACCTCCCTATTGAGGCCTTGGTCATACCTGAATAATTGCAGTAATAGTCTAAATTGATTTCATTTATTTCAGCTTCTCCTTCTCTCCAATCTATTCTTCACATGCTCAGTTAATCCGTCAATAAACACTGATTAAAGACTTACTCTGTCCTGAGCTCTGTGTTAAGCTTTGGGGATAGGAAGGCAAAAACATTTGATGCCCTTTAAGAGTTTACATTCTAATACGGTATAAAATCTATAAGTAGGTAAACATAGGCTGGGAAGGAAGTTGATGGAAAGTTACTGTAGAAGGTAAGACACTAGTTCATCTAATAGTTTGAAAAGGCCTCCTGAAGGAGCTTGCACTAAGTCATGAAAAGAGCTAGGAATTTTAAAAGGCAGAGGTGAGGAGGAAGGGCAGTCCAGACATCAGGCCCAGCTAGTGCAAAGGAACAGTGATAGCAAATGGAATCTCGTGTGAGAAAAATGATCAAGAGGGCAGTGTGGCTGAACTACAGAGAGTGGAAAAGAAAGCAATGGGGAAAACTGAAAAAGTAGCAAGGAGCCAGCTTATGAAAACATTAAATGACCAGTGGAGAACTACCTCCAGCAGATCCTGGAGGTAACATAGAGCCACTGGGATTTATCGAGTTGCAGAAGTCACAAAATGGTATCCCTAAAACACAAGCCTGACCATTTCAATTCCTTACTCAAAAAGCTTCAACATCTGCCTAGTACATCTACATCTTATCTAGTTTCAAGTGTCCCATATATAACTTTGTTATTTAAAAAAATCATCCTTGGTCTGCTGTCTTGCACACAGGTGTCCAAAAAAAATCTGTTGTACCAATATACAAATCTCCCATTGCAGTATTTTCTCATTCAGTGTCATTTATAATTAGATCAGATTCTTTTCCAAAACATGATTCAATTAGATTTAGCCTCATGAAGCTCAAACAATAGAATGTTATTCATTTGGTGTCTAATCTGTAGTGTTCACATATAAGCAATGTCAGAGGAATGATCAGGTAGGCTGATTTATTATTGCATTTTTTTACAAAAATAAGCATAATTCTTCAAGCTTATGCTTCAGAATTGGGCAAGATGAAGTGATTTGGAGACTAGAGCAGGTATGCTTCCTTTTTCCTCCCTCAATATATGCTCCTCCCACTCCCCATCCCACACTACCACCTCTGACATTATTAAAACACATTCCAACAACTGATGAAGTGAGATTTGGATATGGTCTGACACTTGTAAATGCCTGTAAAATCACCCAACACCTCTGTAATTGATCCATTTTTATTTATAATAATAATAACGCTCATTTCTATAGAGATCCAGAGTGCACAGTACATTATTCATGGTGACTATATGAAGTGGGTTACACATTCCTTACTTTCATTTGTTTGGAGGACCCCAAGACTAAGAGGTAAAAGAACTTGACCATCGCCTTAAAGTTAGTAGACTGTGAGGAAGGATCTGAACCTACGTCCCCTGACCCAAGATCAAGCACAGGAAACAGGGTAGCATACATGCTTCCTCTTTCAGAATCCCAGAATTTCAGGATTGGAAGAACTTTGTGGACAACCCATTGATGAAAAAGAATCAACACTATAACAAGCCCAAAAAGTTATAAACCAGTCATTACTAAACATGAAATTAATTCCATCCTCGGGCAGTCCATTTTACTGTAATATCACCAGCATTAGGATTTCTTTCTTTATGCTAAAACAGCAACAACAATAAGAGCTTGCATTTTATGTAGCACTTTAAGGTTTGCAGAGCTCTTTTACAAATATTCTCTCATGTTAATCCTAAGTCTATTTCTCTTTGACCTTTAAATCTGCCCTCTGGAACGAAGCAGAACATTCCAAATCCCTCTTTCATAGGAGAGACTTTCAAACATTCAAATAACTCATATGTCTCATAAGTATTTTGTCTCTACTTCTCTAGGCTAAATCTCTTAAGTTCCTTCAGCCAATCTTTATAAGAGTCTTCCCTATCTTTGTCCTAGTCACTGCCTGGTGGATACTCTCTAGTCGACCCAGAACTCAACATGATACTTCAGTTATTACATAAATATAACACTCCCATTATTTCTTTCCATGTCATTTTTGTGACACACAACTGCATTATCCTATGTACTTAAAAATGATTAAATTAAAAGTGACATAAGAACCTAGTTTCACAGAAATATTAGTCTATACACACGGTAAGAGAGACCACAGGCAACAGGTGATTCCCTAGCCAAAGGTGACTTGATGATTTCCAGGGATGTTGTTCTATATGATGCCATTAATTAATGTATATTTGTTCTTAGAAACATAAGCATGTAACATAGGCAAAGAAAAAAATCTGTTGAGAACAAAGAAATCACATGGTGCAACACCATAGTGATAGTGCCTACCACCTTTTCCTTCTCTGCCAGTCATGGTCAATGATTTTCAACAAATTCAGATGGCATACACCCACCTACCTATGTGTGACTTAATGCTTGTGTAGATTGGTCATCTAAAAGAAGAGTGGACTAGCACTTGATCTTAATAAGTCACCGATGACTTCAAAATCTGTGTTTCCAGCCCTGATTTCTCTTGAGCCCCATAGTCTTAATTGTGTGCTCAATGTTTCTATTTGAATGTTACCCTGTCACATTCAATTCACCATGCCTAAACCGGAGATATTTTCTTCTTGCCAAAACCTAGCTCCATGTCTTGACTCTCTATTTTATTACTCTCATCTAGGCTCAAAATCTTCTGATCCTTTTGGATTATTCCCTACTTTTCAGTCCTGATCCTCCTCAACTTCTCTCTAATATTTGACACTGTTCATCACCTTCTCCTGATGCTCTTCCCAATTTGGGTTTTCATTACATTCTCTGCCTTGTTTCTCCTCCTTTACACTCTTCAGTCTTCTTTACTTATTCTTCATTTATATCATGAGCACTGGTCTAGTCTCTGTTGTGACCTCCTTTCACTTTTTTCTTTATTCGATCTCTTAGTAATTTCATTACCTGCCATTGCTTCAATTATTATCTCTATGAAAAAGAAATTGTAGATCTACCTATCTAGCCCTAGTCTCTATCCTGAGCTGCAGACAGAACTTTAACAGCTGCCTTTTGTGTTTCTCAAAATAGACATCCCATGGGCATCTCAAATTAAGTATTTACAAAACTGTCAGATGTGATATTCCCTAGCTCCTTGGACATGGATACATTGTTTTGACCTCTTTGAGCCTCATTCTCAATTGTAAATGTTATTTGCAGGTTTTTCTTGTAATACCTACCTAAGAGAATTATTGTAAGACCCCAGTAAAATTTCTTATATAAATTATTTCACAACTCTAAAACTATTGAACGGTAAATCATTATCCGTAATTGTGGTTGTACTTAATTGTTACAAAGGAGGGTTTTATATAGGAGGGCTTGTTAGAAAGAAAATATGAATGATCAAGTAAGCATCTAATGGCAAAAGAATTCATTTGGCACAATTTGCAACTGTCCCATCAAACGTATAGCAAATGCCAGCCTGTGGTGATAGTTATGCTATTAGGGCTTGGGTTACATTTTTGTCATAACTGTGGCAAGAACATCTCAATCCTCAGGGGAAAACCCTTGGTTAGATCCCATGACAGAAGAAATCTGCTGAACGTTACTAGTTCTATATCATTAATCAAGTGCAAGCCTTCTCTTATTTTAGCTCACCAATTTTTCACTTGATTGACTTAAGGCATTTTTCAGCTTTAAGTCTATGATCATATGGCCCCATGACCATCTTCCCCACATATATTTAATTTAGCATGACTTCTGAATGAGGGGAGACTTTATAGGACCCTGGGAGCCAGAGAGAAAATGTCTTACTTGTGCTGGATCCTGGTAGCTAAGAACACATCTACCATTCTTTTCTCTCTCTTTACACTTTGTCATCTTTAGGAATCATAGAAATTCATCTCAATCATTTCTAGGTGTAAATTATATTACATGATTGGAATGAGCTAATTTCAACACTCAGACACTTTCAAGAACTGTGATTTCCTCAATAAGATTACTTCTTCTATAAGCTTAGGAACATTTCTATAGCTTAGAAGATGGTCATAAAGAGTTGCTTTGACTGAAGACATCATCCCTCTGCTGCTAACCTCTAGCTGAAATTATCTGACCTTTCTTAGGCTAACTCTAAAAGGATGGACCCTGGAGTCATATGTGAAGTCATTGCAATTTGGTGGAACCTGCCAAAATTGGGACCCCCCTGAAAAGGACTCTGAGAGCCTAGGGTCTTATGCCATACCATAAAGGGACATAGCAGTGGGATTTTCAAGAAAGAATAATTCCTAGACTAATTGGTTTCAAAAGACTGGCAAATATTTTTTAATTGACACTATACCTAAGAGATACAGGGTATATTCCCATAGTGACTATGAAGTCAATAAAAGTAAAGGAGTTTCAAAATCACTCTCCAAAATTTCTTCCTAACTCAAGTGGTAAAATTTAGGACAACAGATTTGCCAGAGAAATCTAGAACTGCTGTGTCATGGGGCCATATGATCATAGACTTAAAGCTGAAAAATGCCTTAAGTCAGTCAAGTGGAAAAAACACTATTTTATGGAAAAGTAACCTGAGGAGCAGAAAAGTTAGGTTAATTTGACTATGGCCACACAGCTAGGAAGTAAAGCAGGATTCTTAGCCAGATCTTTGTGACTCTAAGATCAAGGTCCTTTCCACTTCGCCATTCTGAATCTATTAGGTGACAAATGCTTTACCTTATGTGCTTGATAGGACAGTATATTTCTCAAAAATTTACATTGGCATGTCTTGCCTTGTTGAAGCCAAAAATAAATCTGAGTTGTCATAATAATGGCTGAAGAATGGATAGAATAAAATAGATCAACCATCAGAATTATTTCCTCTCCATCCAATCCCTATTTCAAAGGACTAAGAGATAACCTTCTTAATGGACTACTCTATCATGCACACTGACCTGCTGAAACATCTTCCATGACCTTCCATTTACCAATGGTTAAAGTTCTTAGCTTGTTACTTAAGCCACAATATTTCTTCAACTAATATTGCCAACCTCCTCTCATACTACTGCTATTCACGTAGTCAGCTGAGGCAAATATTATTTATCAAATTTCCCACCTCCATGACTTTGGCTTCATCACCAAATATGCTTACAGTTCTCTTCCATAGCCCTTTGTCCCTTTCAAAATCCTACCTATTCTTAAAGCATTAGTTCTTACATGACACCTTAAATACAACATTAAGCTTTCTGTCATCTATTTAACTGAAAGCACATTTACCCTCCTCTGATCTGATTTCACAGGATCATATTTAAACCCTTTATAAAAATGCAGGTCCATTGACTATCCTCCCCAAATAATAGTAATTGCCTGTTTAGGAAACATATTTCATTGGTTCAAATATTCAGAACACAGTGTGAGCAGGGTTTATATCCTTTGAATCAAATAAAGTGGGAAAAAATTGTATAAATGGGTCAAAACCCTGACAAGAGGGAGAGATTCAGGGGAGAACGTGAATCTATCTTGGAATTACAGCACATTCCTGAGGGAAAAAATGAAGACTGAACTGAATTTAAGAATTGAATTATCAAAGATGGTCATAGTTCTACAAATATGTCAGAACAAAAGACCCAGGCTATGGTGTATACAAAGAACAGGCTTGCCCTTTTCCCAAATTCCCCTCTCAAGGCTTGTTTAATCAAAGACACTATAGTATAACCAGCTGGTTTATCATTCAAATGGTCCCAGAAAACTGAATTTTGCCTCAACCACAAAGAGACTAGCGATTAACTAGAGATAGAAATAAAGTAAAATTAGGGAGAGAACCCAGACTTGCTGCCTCGATGTCAGGAATATTTTGGAGCTCATAGAGATGGTGATCAATGCCAGAACTTTTTATCTAAAGTTTAAAAAGTTGAAGAATAAAGAATCACATGAACCTTAAGGACCATGATATATCCTGGACTTAAAACAAGCTAATTATCATAACGAGTATTACACTTGTAAGATTTTTTTACCACCCTGTACCTTTAATTATAGGTATTATGCACAGTCTGTCAAAATAGGAACTGGATGGGCAGGAGATAGTTCTGGTGATCAATTTGTTTCATCCCATCCATTCTGAAGTCATTATTATAATAACTAACATTAATATTTGACCTCAACAAGATAAGACATGTCAAAATAACTTTGTTAGAAACATAATTATGATGGAATATTACTGTGCCATAAGAAATGATGAGCTCAGTGGTCTTAGAAAAAAACATGGAAATACTTGCATGAAATAATGAAGAGTAAAATGAGCAGAACCAAGGGAACATTGTTTAAAGAAACAGCAATATTTCTTTAAGAACGATTTGAATGCATAAGCTATTTTGACTATTATAAATACCCAAATTAACTATAAAGGACACATGAAAAAGATGCTATCCACACCCAGAGAAAGTATGTATAGAAGAATTATACACACATGTGTGTATACATACATACATGATGCGTATGTACATACATGCATGCATATATGCATACATACATACATACACAACTATTTGTTTTAATGGTAGCCATTTCTGGGGTAGGAGTGGGGAGAAGGGGAAGAAAAAAAGGGGGAAAGAAATTTACATGCTAATTTGTTGTATATTTGAAAGGAATAGCAAGATCTGCATAGTAGATTTGCAGTTTCATGTGCAGTCATCTTTTTTATTGCATTATGTTGTGGAAATGCTTCTTTTATTCCATAAAGTAAAAAATAAAATAAATTTTAAAAGGACAGGAACAATTAATCTTTGACCCTAGCCTTTTTTTTCAGCATACAGCACATTGTTCTAAACATAGTACGTACTCATTAAAAGTGTCTTGAATACTAGCCTGCATTGACGAATGGTCAAATTAATTCCACTAACACTTCTCTAAAGTCTATTGATAGAACAGTAGTCTCACAATGGTATGTTTGCATGGGCTCTTGAAAATGGATGATGCTCTCCAACTTTCCCAGTCATCACCGGAGTGAAGCAAGACTGTGTGCTTGCTTCCATGCTTTTTAGAAAGATGTTTTCAGAGATGTTGTCAGATGCCTTTAACAAAGACAAAAAGTTCACCTACCACACTGAAAATAAATTACTTAACTTGAAAAGACTATGAGCCAATGCTAAAGTGGAGGGAGAGTTGGTGCATGACTTTTTGTTGGTGAATGACTGTGCATCTAATGCAACCTCTGAGGCTGAGATGTAGCAAAGTATGAATCAAATCTCTGCTGGTTGTGCTAATTTTGGCCTAACAAATAACACTAAGAAAACAAAGATTCTCCACCAGCTAGCACCACCCCTTCCATACATGAAACTATTGGTCATAGAAAAAAATGAAGAAATTTTGAATGCGGTGGATAAGTAAACTTCAGAGATATACACATAGATGATGACATTGCCCCACAAATTACTAGACCTACCATGGTGTTTGGGAGGCTCCAAAAGAAAGAATGGAAGAAAAAAAATAAAAAAAGAAAGATTGGAAGACTGGAATAGAAGAAGCATTAGGCTGCATACCAAACTAAAGGCCTACAAAGCCATTGCAATGACCTCATTGGTATATGCCTGTGAAACCTGGACAATCTACCTGCACCATGCCAGGAAATTGGATTGCTTCCATTTGAATTGTCTTAGAAAGATTCTGAAGATCACCTGGCAGGATAAGTTACCAGACACTGACGTCCTTTCTCAAACTGAACTGTCAAGCATTTAAACTCTACTGCAGTCTGTAGCTCCAATGAGCCAACCATGCTGTTCAAATGCCAAATATAGTAGTTACATGATAACTTTATTATATATTTAAAAGGGATAACAAATAGTACACAATAGATTTGCAGTTTCATGTGAAATCATCTTTTTTTAAAGTCTACTATACTATGGAAATGTTTGTTTTCTTTCACAAATTAAAAAAAAAAACCTAAAAGACTATTTTATGGAGAACTCATACAAGTCAATCTCTTAGAAGAAGTGATATAAACACACTTTAAAGGTCTCTTGGAAGAACCTTGGAATTTATTGGGAGATAGAAGAGACACTGGCACAGGAAAAAAAAAGCAGAATTTCAAGAGCTCAAAAGAAATATAAGACGTGCAGATTTGGACATATTCACTCCAAATTTTCATACATACTATTCATGCCCAACCTGTGACATAGCCTTCCGAGCTCACACTGGTCTGATCAGCTACAGACATACTCTACCTTGATCCCTACATAGTGGAACCATTTTGAGCCTCCTAGCAGAGACAAAAACCAATGCCATTGACTTAACAGTGCTGAGAAAACTATTTGACCAGTTTACCTTTCCTTCTACTATTCATTTGTTTTCAGACTACTTTAATTCCACAAGATGAGTGGTAAAGAGAACAGAATGAAGATTTATCAAAAGTATTGCAAATTATTAACAATTGTGTGAAAGAATGCACAAATAATGGCACTAATAATTATTTTGTTGGGGTTTTTTTGGAGGGGAAAAGGCAGGGCAATTGGGGTTAAGTGACTTGCCCAAGGTAACACAGCTAGTAAGTGTTAAGTGTCTGAGGTCAAATTTGAATTCAGGTTCTCCTGGCTCCAGGGCCAGTGCTCTATTCACTGTGCCACCTACCTGCCCCATAGTGGCACTAATAATAAGAGAAATGCAATTTAAACAACCAACACTAAGGTTTTACCTCACACCAAAATGAGAAAAGATGGAAATAGTAAATATTGGAGGAGTTATAGACAGGCACATTAATGGTTTTTTGGTAGAGCTATAAATCAGCACAGACATTTTGTAAGGCAATGAGGGATTATGAAGATAAATTGACTGCCCTCTCCTCCTTGATACTCTCTTTTCTCTAAATTTTTAGGACTTCACTCTCTCCTGCTTCTTGTCCTATCTATCTGACTGACTTTTTGTCTCCTCTTCTGGAACCTCATCCAGATCAGACCCCTAGGTGTCTTTCTGGGCTCTTCTCAGGGTCGTCTTCTCTTCTCCATCTATACTACTTCACTCTGTGATTTCATTAGTTCCAATTAATCACCATTTCCATGTTAATGATTCCCAGATCTATCTATCTGTCCCTCCAGTCTCACAAATATAGCTGCTTTTCAGACATCTCAAAATGGATGGCCGATAGACAACTTAAACTCAATACATTCAAAATGGAATTCATTATCTTTTCCTCCTAAATCCTTGTTACCCATCCTCCACCTTTTGTATTATTATGGAGGGCAACACCATCCTTTTCAATCCGTCAGGCTCACAACCTAGAAGTTATCCTCAATTCCCCACTATCTATCATCCCCTATATCCAATGCATTGACAAAAATATGTGAATTTCATCTTTTCAACACCCAATGAATACACACTCTTATCTCCTTTGACACTGCCACGACTCTGCTCCAGGCCCTCATCATTTCATGTTTGACCTATTCTGATAGCTTGCTCATGGATGGGTCTGTCTGCCTCAACTCTCTCCCTACTCCACTCCATCCTCCATTTAGCCACCAAAATGATTTTCCTAAAGCATAGGTCAAATTATGTTACCCCTTACTACTCATTAAACTCCAGTAGCTCCCATTCACCTCCAGAATCGAATACAAATTGGCAAGCACAACCCTTACTTTTCCAGTCTTATTAAACCTTTTGCCCTTCCACATAGACTTTAATTGGTAACACTGGCCTCCTGTCCATTCCACTAAGGACACTCTTCGTCTGTTGACTCCAGACATTTTCTCTAATTGTTCCCTATGCCTGAAATCTCTCCCATCTCACCTCTATCCCTGGATTCTTTTGAAGTCTCAGCTAAAACCATGCCCTCTACAGGAAGCCTTTCTCAGTTGGAATTGTTGTTCAGTCATTTTTCAATCATATCTCACCCTTTGTGACCCTGTTTAGGGTTTTCTTGGCAGAGATACTGGAACAGTTTGCCATTTCCTTCTCCATCTCATTTTACAGATGAGGAAACTGAGGCATATAGAGTTGAATAACTTATTCAGGGTCATGCAACTAGTGTCTGAGACCAGGTTTGAGCTTACCAAGATGAGTCTTCCTGACTCTAGGCCTAGCCCTTTATCCACTATGCCCCCTAGCTGTCCCCAAGCCTTTTATGATTCCCCCTTAATTCTATTGCCTTGCCTCTCAATTACTTCCTATTTAACCAACATATGTGTTGTTTGAATATATTTCATTGCTTGCTGTCTCCTCCATTAGATGTGAGCTCCATGAGGGAATGAACTTCTTTTTGTATCTCCAATGCCTTGCATGTAACTTGGTACATAGTAGAGTCTTAATAACTGTTGATTGATTGATTGATTGATTGATTGATTGATTGATTGACTAACCAAATTATCCCCATATGATGCAGAGTTTCCACTTCCAGGCATCAGAAAGACAGACCAATTGTGAGTACAAGTAGGAAATCAGTAACTGCTTCCCTGATAATAACAGAGTTGGAAGAGAACAATCTTAAATATCTTATTTTCCCTTTAGAATGACTGGGGCAAGAGTCATTTTCTCCAACAGGAGATCTCTATATTTATGAAATTTGAGATTTACTCGACTGAATGTGCTGTTTTAATAATAAATCATATCCCCCAATTCCAGTGTATATTGTGTTGAAACTAGTCCAGAAAAAAAATAGAGTTGGAGAGTAGATTTCCATCATCTGTGGCACCTATGAGGAGCAAATTGGCCATCCCCTCCTCCCTCATCCACAGTTGATGCCACATAATAGGTGTTTTACAAATGTTGACTGACCGACTGAAGGTATCCCACTATCTATGTCTTCAGTTTTCTTTTCTTCTCTCTTTACATTCCCTTTCTAAGTGAATATTTCTGTTTTCCTATGGGGTTAAAATCATGTCCATATAGACAATTCCAATATATACATCCTGGGCTCTCCTGGGCACTAGTCTTAGCTAGCTTCTCAATCAGAATGTCCCACTGTCATCTCAAAGTGATAATTTCCAACTCACTTTCTTTGTTCTACTCTGTTCCAAGATTTCTTTTTCTGTGTAGAGGACCACCATCTTTACAAGCAGAATGTATACTCATCGGAGGCAGGGAATATTGTTTTCCCTTTTTATCCCCACTGCCTAATATAATGCTTGGGAAGTAGACGGAGTTTACGATTGGATATGGGAAGTGAGAGATAGTGAAGGATTAAGTGTGGCTCCCAGGTTGTGAGTCTGAGGCACTGGGATGATGGTGATGGCCTCTCCAATGATAGGGAAGGTGAGGGATAGGAAATAAGTTGGATATGTCAGAGTGGAGGTCAGCAGAGAAGTTGGGGAAGGATAGGTAGATTTGAAGATCATCAGCATAAAGATAGCTATTAAATCCATGGAAATTGTTGACATCATCAAATGAAGTAATAAAGAGTGGAAAAGAGAAGAGGGTCCAGGACAGGACCTTGAATGGCATTTATGGGTAGAGGACAAGATCTGGGAGAGGATATGTTCAAAGAAGACAGAGGCGTGGTAAGATAGGACAGGAACAAGGAGAGAATGATGTTCCAAAAACCTAGAGAGAAGAGAATAGGAAGAAGGAAAGAGGGATCAATGGTAATAATGGCTGCAGGGATGTCCAGTAGAATGAAATACAAGAAAAGGCCATTGGATTAGGCAACTAAGAGATCACTCTATTAGATAAAATTCTAATATGTGGGGCTAGAATCAAGAACAGCTGTGTTCCCAGTCAGCATTGCAGTTCTTTGACCCATGATTAAGTGGTTTAACTTTTTTTTTCTCTCCCTCCAAAGCTATATAATGAAAAGAACACCTGCTTCTAATATCTCTGGACAGCATAAAATGGTGAGAACTTGTAGGATAGTTTCACAATGAGCTATAACATGCATATAATTTAGTAACACTATCAAACTAAAGTTTATATATATATATTTAAATGTAGGATATACATATATATCCTACATTTAAATTTGAAGGTAAACATTACTAGAGAATATTTAAAAAAGAAACAGGTATTCATAGTCTTTATTTTTTCCAGTCTTTTTTTTTTTTTTTACTTTATTTGGTTTGAATGTGTGATTTCTGCTATTTAGTGTTACCCTATGGTGGAAACACACTTTACTAACTCCAGCTGACAACTCCTCCATTACTTGTCGGCATAATGAACATCCTAGGACACTGAGAAATTAAGTGACTTGTCCAGAGTCACCTAGCTTATAATTGTCAATGACAAAACTTGGATTCAGGTCTCCTTCACTCCCAAACTGTCCCTCTATACACTATGCCAAGCAATCTCTCAATTTTTTTAGTATTTATGTTAATTTTTTATTTTATATGTTGTTTATTAAAACAAAAAATAATAGCTTTTGTCTGCAATTTAACCTTTAAATAATGGCAACATAATAACATGTAAAAATTCCAGGATGTTGTAAGATAAGTTAAAAGCTACTATGTAGTAAAATGCATTTTTTCTGTACTACTAGAAAATAAGAAAGCAAACTCTTTTGTAACAAATTAGACTAGAAGAGAGTAACATTGAATTAATTTTTAATTGGGTGACAGTCACATGTTTAAGCAAGAACAGTCATTTTTATTAAAATTTTGTAACTTTAGAATTAGTTCCAAACACTCTCTGCTCCCTGTTGTGTAGAGGAACAAAGAATAACCTAGCTGGGCTATGACTTATCCTATGCCTCCAGACAATGAGCAGCAGAGGAAATATTAGAAATACTGCCCTGACTTCAATTTCTGTGTTCTTTCAGTTATACTAGGCTCCCTCTCATTTCAACTTGTGAATTGTCTATATGTTATACAAACAATTTTTACAATTTTAATGACTGTTTAGCACTTGATACCAGGTATTCCTGACTCTGAGGTCAACACTCTTTCTATTATACCACACTGATAGATGAGAAGGAAGAGAAGAGGAAGAGGATGAAGAGAAATGGCATGTTGATGATATCTAGTACTTCAATTTTTAAAGTTCCTTGCTTATTTTATCTCAGTTGATCCTCACAACAACCCTTTGGAATTTGGATAACATGGAATTCCATATTTTACAGATGGGAAAGCTGAGGCTGAGGAAGTTTAAGTCACTTGTCTAGAATCAAACAAGTAGTAAGTATCTGAGACAGAATGACAACTCAGACAGGAGCCAGGATTTGAACTCTAACTGAATCAAAGCTGAGGGGTCTGCCCTCTGTGCAAACTAGCTGCCAATGACTCTCAGTTGCTAGTATTATCACAATTTTACAAATGAGGCCATTGAGTCTGAGTGATTATCTTATATACAAGGTATAATAAAAACCCGTATCTGCCTTCCCTAAATCCAAGTGCTCTGCCACTTCAGGTTGTCTCTCTATTCGCAAATTAAACTACTGACCCTTTGAGGAAAAATTAATAATGCTGAATGTGAAATTATTCCAAAACTATTGCCTTAAGTTACTAAGGAACCAGTAGGATTTCTGATTTTACTTTATCTTGATAGAGAATTGGAGTTTGTTTACTTTCACAACCCATTTGTTGCTGTTCAGTCATGTCTGATTCTTCATGAACTTGTGGACCATACTGTCCATGAGATAGTCTGGTTTTATTACAAAAGATACTGGAGTAGTTTGTCATTTCCTTCCCCAGTGGATTAAAGCAAACAGAAGTTAAGTGAGGTTCCCAGGACCATACAGCTAGTCAATGTCTGAGGCTGAACTTGAACCCAGGTTTTCCTGAAGCCAGGCTCAGTGCTGTATCCACTGAGCCACTTAGCTGCCTTTCACAACCCATAGCCGGTCTTAAAATAGTGTTCTGCTCCCTCCCCTCTCCGTGATTTCATTCTTTGCCTGCATTGTTGTTGCTAATTCTCAGTCTTTTCCCAAAATTCACTGAATTAATGATCAAGCATAAGGACACGGGATATTTTTTTTTTGGGGGGGGTTCACTTAGCTACTACAAGAAAAAAGGGAAACAAGTTTTTATTGCCATGCTATGCTCCAGGACATGGGGAGAGAACAAATACAGTGAGCCAAAAGGGATCTCGGTACAAGAACGAGCTGAGACGAAAAAAAAAAAGAAAGAAAGAAAGAAAGAAAAGCTTAGGCAGATGGATCCAAAGAGCAGGCTTCAAAGGAGCTCTGGGTTGCAAACTGTCAGGCTGCAAAGACCCAGTGAGGCTATTTAAGCTTACCTGTAAATTGGTTATGAATCCTGCTGATTTGGGGGAGCTGTCCAATGTACTTCAAGTACCACAGGGACAATTCACTAATTTTGTTGAAAATGGTGCCCAAAGTGGGACTTTCGACGAAAGTCCTAAATCTTCTTACTTTTTAAAATTTAACTTCCCTCCCTTTCTGTTTCTACATCTTTTGCAAACATCTGGCTATTTTAAATCTCAAAATTCACATTCTTTGTTTTTTTTACTTCACTTTTATTCTTACCCAAAGGCATTTGTTAAATGTTAAACTGCTAAATATCCAAAAACTTAGAAAAAGAAAAAAAAAACTATTGGAAGTGGAGAAGAAAAGGCACCACTGATGTAAATATTGGCGATGTTGTCCAATCTTTCCATTTCCTTAGGAGATGAAGTTTAATCTCTTTCCTCTTTTCTCTAAAAGTAAGAAGTGGTATCCTGGGATGTAGGTCTCATAAAAATTACAGTTGTTGCCTCAGCCTAAATAGAGTTAATTAAAAGCTTGTCTCCAACATAAGTCCTACTGTCTGAATAGTACAGATCGATGATGAAGAATCAATCAGCTGGGGAGTTGTGTTTTCCCCCCCTTTGTTCACAAACTTACAAATAATCAATGGGCAAATCGACCTCCTCCTCAGCGAGGGGTTTCTAATCGACTGCTTCTTTGGGTGAAGGGCAAATGACCTTGGGGAAGGAGGAGGAACAAGCCTTGGAGGCTTCTCTGGAGCCATGCTCGAATTTCCCCTAGGTGAGGAGGGGCGGGTTTCGTTTCGGTGCCAGGGTGCTAGCAAGGTCTCTGAGGAACACGAGCGAGGATGGGGGCCGTCCAACTCCTGACCTTTTTTCCCTCTCCCCCCACGCAGGCTTAGTTACCTCTTCCTAAGCTTGAGGCAGGCGAAGACAGGGCGGAGGGGGAGAAATATCTAGTCCTTCATTGCGAGGATAGCAACTAAGCCTGCTTTAGGGAAGGGGGACAGAGGGTTTCACTGCCGAAGAACCGACAGAGAGCTGTTTGCGGGAGGTGTCGGCCACAGAAAGACGGCTCCAACAGCGACTCTGGGGAATGCAAGCTAGGCTCCCCCAGCATGCTTACTTAGGCGAGTGGAGGTCTTGTCTTTCAGCCCGCCAGGCTCTGGGAGACAGGGTCAACATTTCCCAGTGACCCCTGGCGGGCAGGTCCCCTCTTCAGGACCTCATTAAAAGCATCCAGGCACTTGTCTCGCATCACTTGGCAGCCTGGGGGTGGTCGAGGAGGAGGCAGGCCTCTGGCTAGAGAATATCTTCCCCCTTTTCTCACTTGGAAAAAGCCAGCACCCAGCTCTTAAGCAAGCAATTCCAGGACCAGAAGCAGAAGAGCCTAACACATCTTGGGGCTGGGGAACCAGAGTGAAAAAAGCAGCATAGGCGCAACAGCGGGAAAAATTCTGGCGTTCTCTGTCAAAGACCTATTCTGCTCTGCAGTGGAACAGTCCCAGATCCTGGACCAGTCTATGCTTCCCTCCAGCCGGCTTCAGGCTTGTCTGCTCCCATCAGCTTTAGGAGCAGGGATATTTGCCAACAGTCCTCGGTGCAACTAATCCTGTTGTCTGCTCTGGGATCAATCTCCATGGCCGCTTACTACAAGGCAAGGCTGGAACTGGGTCTGGGGCAGTAGCAGGCACACCGAGCCCCAGTCTTCGCATCTCTTCAGAACCAACGGTCAGTTATCTCAATCCGCGGACAGCTCGACCAGCAGCACCCTTGGGGGCAGGACTCCATGAGAGGGCGCCGCCGTAGGGTCCACTGCCTTCGATGAAACGCCAGGACTCTTTCGTGGACGCCACGGTGCTGGACTTCGTGGCCGATTTCTCCCTGGTGTCCCCTGGAGGCCCTCTCCTCTATGATCTTACCCCCGGGAGCTCTCTGGGGGAGCGGGCCCTGGCCCTAGGAGAGAACATGGCCCGGGGCTTTCAATCCTACGAGGAAGAGGACGAGGGGGAAGAGGAGGACGGAGAAGACGAAGAGGAGGAAGGGGAGGGAGAGGGGGAGGGAGAAGGAGGCGAGGAAGCGGAGCCCCTACGGGGTGCTTCGCTGCTCCTGGGCCGCCCCAAAAGGAAGAGAGTGATAACTTTGGCCCAGCGACAGGCGGCCAACATCAGGGAGAGGAAAAGAATGCTGAACCTCAACGAAGCCTTCGACCAGTTAAGGAAGAAGGTGCCCACCTTCGCCTACGAGAAGCGCCTGTCGCGGATCGAGACTTTGCGCCTGGCCATAGTCTACATCTCTTTTATGACGGAGCTGCTGGCGGGCTGCGAGAAACGGGAGGCCAACCAGGGAGCACGGCCTTAGCGGGAGGGAGCTCCCGGACAGGAGAGGGCTGCTGGCTGAGAGCTGAGGGGGCCGCCTCAGGTGCCCAGGAAGACTGAAAGGGCGACTTCCTGGATCGTGAATGAACGCACCCGAGAAACACTTCTGGATTACCTGCCGCACCCCCGCAGCCGCCCTACTTCCCGAAGCCTAACTTGCCCCGAAATTAGAGACTGTAGATTTAATATATGCAAATCTCTCCCTAACTGGTGTCGGGAAGAGGGGGTCATTTCTCCCTAGCCTTGGAGCGGGGCTGCTTCAGGAGAGCATTGGGAGACTTCTTTGCTCTGGCCCAGTCATCTGGACAGGGACTGGAGGAGAGAGATGCTGCCTGCCGGGTGGGCTGCACCTGGGGCCTGAGCTCCGCCATTCGTTCTGTAGTCTCGCCTTTTCTCTGACTTTTGTGCAACTAATAAATACTCCCCTTTGCTTCTCTTGAAGCCTGACCAGTTGATGGGGTGTGGCCGCTGGCAGGGGGAGAGGGGGGAACTAGGGCTTTCCCAGAAGGGATGAGGTTGGGGGGGGGGAGGGACTGAGGTGATTGTGCAGAAAAAGGGAGCCCAATTCAGTGGGGTGGGTCCAGTCTGGCAGAGGCTAGACACGATCATCCACCAGGAGCCCGCTGGAGCAAACCGGCTGATAGGAGCAATGCGAAAAAAGGAGGGACAGCCAAAGAGAATCTCTCCTCAAGGACAGACGGGTGTCCAGGAAGGCAGGTGAGGCAGGGAGATCAATGAGCATCAGCTTGGAGACCAGAGGATGCGATGCAGGGGGAAAGGCTCGGTAAGGTTTGAAAGCAGGCTCAGCATCGGGGCCCAGAAAAGTCAGGCTCCCAGATCGAGTGGAAAGAGCCCAGGATCTGTGGTCCAAGAATCTCTTACCTTGGTTGGAGCCTGACCCCAGATGTTACGAACATAGACAAAGAGTTTTCTGTCTAAGGGCTTCAGGTGCAGCGTCCCTGAACCTCCAGTGTTGCCCTACCTCATCTCTAAGGTTTCTCCTGACTCTGAATCTTCCTTCCATTAAATCCTGTAGGATCTTTCTTTGCTAGCTCTAGGCCTTTACACTTCCCTATCAGGTGACGTGTAAAGGTAACAGAGCAGATGCTAGCTCTTCCTAGCCCCAACCCTGCCATCTTCCACTGATCCCTGAGAACTCCTCCCCTTCCTTTTGCCCCACCCCCATCACCACTAGGAAGAGTGTGACTCAGGTCAGATCTCTTGGAACTACTTTGGAGTGTGTCTGCTTTTGTGTGCGTTTCTGTGTCAGTATCTGTCTGTTACTGACTGTGTGAGACTAGTAGAGATAGAGATAGAAGAAGGCAGAGAAAGGCAGAAAGACAGAAGCTCAGGTCATGGGAAGACTGAAACAGAGAAACAGTGAGCTGCTGAGTCATATATAGAGAAACAGACAGACAGAAACAGAGAGAGCATGGACTGGCTTCCAGCTACACCTCTTGCTCAGAGCTGGCTGCTGCAGCCTGCAAAGCCTCAGTCTCCAGGAGCACTCACCTTCACTGTTCCCCCATACCCATGGGCTTTCCTGCCCAGGAGCTGCTAAACCCCAAGTTCTGAAATGGGATCAACCTTTCTGTCAGCCTGGAGGACCTCTCTGTACCTCTTTGTGTTGGGAAAAAGTTGTTGATACAAGGCAAAGAGGAAAAGTCCCTTAGCTACCCACCCCAGTCAGGGGAACAGCTGGGACATGCAGGGTGAGAAGTAATCATACTGTGCCCCCCCCCCTCCTTGGCCTATACTGTCATTCTCAGTGTATTACCAGCCTTGGGCTTTCAGAGCCGCCCTGAACTGGACTTCTCCAGGAGGGGAAACCTGAAGGTTAAGAGCCTCAAAGTATCTGGGAGATCAGTTAATACAACAGACTCCCTCACTTTACAAATGAGGAAGCTAAAACCCCAAACCCAGGGAATACAGAGGAGGTGTCAGAGGGATTTAGTGGGGTACATGTGAGTGGGGTGTAACTTGCCCCAATGTCACATGGGTAATAGTCAAGACTTGAACCTGGAATGTCTGTGACTTCACAGTCAGCACTCTCCTACCTCACTTTCACATCAATGTGGACACTTTTGTTCTGTCACTTTGGGGCTGCAGATTCTTCTCCTAATAAACTCCTGAGGGTTTCAGGGTTTAGATTTTCCTTGCCAGAACTGAGTGAAGCAATGGGCCATTTGGAGGTTTCTGTAGGAGAAAAGATCCTAGAACCTGGCTATAAGTACAAATGGTTTTTAGGGAACAGCTCTCTCAGGGGTAGGGTTAGTATGCTTAGGGTGTATTACACCAAAAACTTAACAAAATAGTGGTTGTGCCATTTATTAGATGTGTGACCTTGTGTGAGTCACTTCCTTTAATCTATTTATTTCTTAGTTCCCTATTCTATAAAGTGAGAGGTTTGGAACAGATGATCTCTAAAGTCCCTATGATACAGAATAGATAGCTTGCAGTCATGATATGCTATGTTTCTGTGCCATGGATTATTTTTCACCAATAATGATAGCTTGTATTCCATTATACAGAAACTTGATGAACATCATCATCATGGCCTTGTGTATGATGTAAAAAGCTATCTGCACAACTGCCTTGTGTTTTCCTCCCCTTTTGGTTGACTGTTGATTGACCTCACTAACTCTAAGAGTTCAAAGATTAAAAAAAATCAACAATAACACAGACACTGTCCCCACTGAGAGGAATTTTTAAACTTTACCCTCTAGCCCCCTTTGTCTTATGACTAAAGGAGTCAGATCCCTTTTCATCTAAGCACTGCAAATATAGTATCTTGAAATATGATGTCTTGAGATAGTTTTCATTCAAAGACAGAGTTTTTTACCTTATGAGAAATTGAGTACATGGGAAAGTGAATAATGAGGACAATGAACTGAATAGGGACAAAAGCTCTGAGGGGGAAAAAGAAGAAGAAGATGATAGATTTTTTAGAAGTTGGGATTTTAAAATGAGGTTTTCCTTTCAGAAATCTAGAAAATGTTGAACATTTTAAAATTGTTTTTTTCATTTATCTCTCTTCTTTTTGAGGTTTCTTCTTTGCCTTTTTCCACTTTTCTCTCCTTTTCATTCTCCGTCTTCTCCTAGAAATTTTATTAATCTTTGAAACCTCAGGGAAACTATTTGAATTTTTGGTCAGTTTCAGGAAAGAATGTTTCCTCTCTTTAGGTTTAATGTAAAGGGAAATGCTCCCAATAATTGTAGCTATCTAAAAATGGGCAGTTCTGGCAGCAGCTGGGTGCTGGGTAGCCCACTGGCTAGATATATTGCAGAGAGGATTCTTATTCAAAGGTAAGTTGGGAATACAAGTCATCTGGTGGCACTTCCAAATCTGAGATTCTTTAATTTTGTGATTCTGCTAATATAAATATAGAATGATTTTTCATTGATTTTGATTAAGTTTTGCAATGTCTAAAAACTGAATTATATATCCCTAGCCTAACAGGCAAAGAATGACAGGAATGTGCACCATGTTTTAATTTTTCTCTTAGATTGTACTCTTAAAGTATAGGCAATGAGAAAGAGTCTTACTAAAGTTCTCCCATTAGCCTTCATTCAGTCTCTACAAATTCTAATGAAATAAACCACTCCAGGTAATTTCCTCTCAACCTAACTATACCTTATTTCTGTATCTATTCCATAAGGGCTATTTTATTACTTCCCTCTTTGAAGATACATTGAGTTTCTTTTCAGTTAGATTCAGTGAATTGCTATCAGGGCATTTGAAGGCATAATAGTAATGTGTGGGAATCTTAAAGAGAGAAAGACTAAATTCAGTATGAAGAAGTAGATGACTAGCTGACCTCCAAATCAGGAAAATAAGTACTCCAAGACAGCCTCGGACAAAGTTTTATGTTTGAGTCTGGAAAAATCTCTACCCTCCCAGTGCCCTCAGATAATTGATGAAGACCTGCAGAGAAAGAACTGATTAGAATTGGTGGTGGTAGGGACCTCATCATGACCTACTTTTACCAATATAGTACCAACATCTGCAACAAGGTTCTCCAACACATCAGCAATTTACACTACCATTAAGGGTCAGTTAATTGCTGTTAAACTTGATGTTCATTATCCAGAATAATGTTTTGCTTCTTTAGATGCAGTCCAAAGTGCATTAAAGAGAGGTCAGCTGTACAATTATATATCTCTACAAGACAGGACAGCTAGGGGGCACAGTGAGATGAAGTACCAGACCTGGAGTCAGGAAAACTCAGCTTCCTGAGTCCAAATCTGGCCTCATAAACTTAATAGTGGTGTGAGGCTGGGCAGGTCAGTTGACCCTGTTTCCTCATTTTCCTCATCTGTAAAATGAGCTGGAGAAGGAAAAGGCAAACCACTTCAGTATTTTTGCTGATAAAACTCCAAATGGAGCCCAAAAGAGTAAGACACAACTAAAAATAACTGAAAACAACAACAAACAGGACAGGTAGTGTGAATATCCAATATAAGTTACATTCCAACGCTTCAATGGAGATAGAATTTCATCCAGGGAGGAGTATTGTTTCCATAAGTATATGTCATATACAACTTTCTTATCCTGTACAATTTGTGTCCATATTTTCTCTCAGAAAAGTAAATCCAAGATAATATAAGAGGTTCACTCTAGGTCTTCAGTCCTTTTTGTGGGCATCAGAGCAAAGCCAGGACTCTCAGAACCCAGTCTCTCACCTATTTCTTTCTCTGAAAAAAAAACATTCTTAGATGGTGTCATTTCCTTTGCTTTGTTTTGGATGGAAGTCCTGCTATCTGGTTTCATTTGTCACAACTATGTCAATATTGGAAGGATCAGTTCATCCAGCAGTATGCCAACTGTTCATAGAAAAAAGATTTCACATTCAGCATATAAATAATTAAGTTAATATTAGTAAATTGTCTAGATTGTGAACTCTGTAAAAGCAGGGATTATTTTCTTTCTTCCTTCCTTCTTTCCTTCCTTCCTTCCTTCCTTCCTTCCTTTCTGTCTGTCTGTCTATCTTTGTATCTCCAGTCTTAGCACAGTGCCTGGCACAAAGTAGATGCTTAATGTCAGTTAACTGGTTGGTTTTTCATATTGTCTGTCCTCTTTTTTGCCAGTACACCACCATCACTGTAGTAAAATGAAAAAGCATTTATTTTATTAAAGCCTTGCCATATGCCAAGTGCTGAGATACAACTAGAAAAACAAAACAATACCTGCTCTAAATGAATCCATAATCTGTCAGAGAAGACAAAATACAGAAGGGTTCAGAATCTGTAGAAGCACTACAAATAGGCACAGGCTGAGGGCCTTTTTTTGCTTTGTTTAATGAGTCACCACAAATAATGTTTAATGAGTCACCAAATAGCCCATCGTGTAACTTCCTATGTTCTGGAGATATGCCTTTTCTTATTTAACTTGGTTTTGTTTTTCAAATGGCAGAGATAGATTGTCCTCTAGCATTCTTTGAAATTTGGGAGGTCCTGGGCAAACATCTGCTTTGCTAATATAGCTTTAGAGAGCACACCGTGAAGAGACATTAGACTAGGGATATATGGAAAATAATCAGAAATCTCTGAGATACAAAGAGAACAAATGACTTTCTGGAGGTCATATAACAAATCATTGCCACAACGTGGACTTCAAGATGGGCTTTGACCAAACCTAAGGCCAGTATACAATTCCTCCCAGCCCCACTTGTTCTGATGAGCCTTCCCAATATGAAGGAGCTTCAATGGAGTTCCCTGAGTTCAATCTCTCCATGGAATCCATGCACTTACAACTTTGAAAAGAAAGAAAAAATACTATTAATGACTTATTTCTATAATCTTTTAAGGTTTGCAAAAATGTTTTCCTCACAATGACTCTGTGATGTAGGTCACATGAAATTCTCATCCCCTCGTGATAGTAGAAAAAATAGTCTCAGAATGCGAAAAGCAACTTCCCATTGTTACATAGGTAGAAAGTCTAAATGCAGGATTTTCAGAACAGGGTGTCAAACTGGATTCCCTATCTAACAAATGTTCTGCTACAGCACACAAGTAGCTAGAGTACTGGAATTGGAATCAGGAATCGGGTCTACTCCAGACATGCATTCAAATTCAACCAATATTTACTCAATGATAATGGGCAAGTCAGTTAGCCTTTCTGAGTCTCAGTTTCTCCATCTGTAAAAGGAAGAATAATAATACCAGCAGAACCTCCCTCACAGGGTTATTTTGAGATGCAAATGGGTCTCAAAACTTTTTTTATAAATTTTAAAGTTATTATATATAATGTATCTAACAGTATATTATATATAATCAATCATACACACCTGTGTCATATATGTGATTATATTATATTACATTACACAACACTATATTATAATATATCATATCATATATATTTATATATGTATATATCTATGTGTGTGTGTAAAGAGAAATAGCCAGCTATTACTACTAGTATGATTACAATTACTAGTGCTGCTGCAGCTAATACTGCTATTTCTTCTACCAAACATTCAAACAGAAGATCACTTGGAGTACTGGAATGTATCTGGTTCCAGATGTAACCAAGGCTATGCATAAATATTCTTCCTGGCTATCCCAACAGCCACTTCCATGTCAGGAATAGACTAATCAGAAAACATTCTCAAGCACTATTGCTTTTTCTGCTACATTAGTGATTGAACTTCAACAGAGTTGTGGTATCATCAATGAGGAAATGCCCTGTACTGTGCCTGGAAAAAATGCATTGGGCAACTTATCCACACCTTCCCACCTTGTATCACCCTCATTTGTGGCCTCCCACAAATTGTCCACAAAGGATCTCACTCCTAACACCCCCAAAAAAATCATGGGAGAGTGGTTACTATAGTAGAGGGGAGAGACACATAAGGAGAGGGTTTTGAAGTCTTGCTGCTTTGTGGACATACAATATTAAAATCCCATTTTTTTTCACATTGCTTGGAGGCATATTTGTTTATATATTTTTTACTCTCTAAAGTCTGTTTGGGGGTTTCAAATGGTGTTCACAAAACTATCAGATTATTATCTGATATATAAGATATTAGCATTCAGACCTCAAAACCATAAAATAAGTTCTAATTAAATCTTATGTGCAAACCATTAGCAAGCTTTCCACCAAAGAAAGATTAACGAGAAGTCTCTGATACTACCAGGCAATCCTTCAATCAAATCTCTTAGTACTGAGTAATGGAATTCTTGAAATACATATATGCTAATAGATCCAGGATTCTCATGCCCCTGAGAGTGCCTGCATGGGTGTTCTGGCTAAGACTCTGATTTCTCTTTATTATCAGATGTTTCAGAATTTCCATTATAGACATGAAACTGTGGAAAGTCTATGATAGAGTCTCCATTGCAAAGAGTCTCCACTAAATGAAATGTGATAAGGAAGGTTCTAGCTTAATGACATATCTAAAAACTAAATAAATGAATCTTTCAAGGACATTTCATTTTCATTTTCTATGTATGAAAGGTTTTAAGTATATATTATAATCTCTGCAATTCAATTCATACTCATATTTTTAAAATAAACTATTCAGTCATCTCAAGATGTAAATGAAATTTGTAAAAACAATAATAAAAGATAGCTGAGAGATTACTTTGGAAAGCATGGCTACCAAACAGCAGTAAGTCTGTCACTTGAAAGAAAATTAGTGTGTTGTAAAATGTGTTCTGTCTTCACATGCTTTTAGTAAAGTGTTCAGCCTTTTTGTTCATCTAAAATTTGGCCCAGGTTCACTCAAAGGTTCTCTGAAGTTTGCCAACCATTTGGGTGAAGGTTGGCCTGGTTTCTGGTCAGCGCCCTCTCTTCCTGTGGATACAAAGAGGTTCCAAAGCAAGAGTCAGCAGTCCTGACCATCTTGTTTTGAATTTGGGGTTTCTTTGAATTCAAAGTTGAAAAAAAAAACCTGGTAGAGGAGGATGAGGGAAGGGTGGAGTACAGTAAATGGGAGGGAACCAGATATTGGAAATGGGAAAAATCTCTCCAAGCTCCCATGTCAGGTCAGTTAGCATTTATTGAGCACTTACTACGGTCCATTGTGCTAAATGCTAGAGTTAGAAACAATGACAAAAAACAAGGTCCTTAGCTTCAATCACTTTCTAATTGGTAAGACAAGATATAAAGAGCTAGGTACATACAAGATGTATTCAAAGGAAAGAAAAGATCTTCTAAAAAAAAAAAAAGAAAGCATTTATTGCTGGGGGACCTAGAAAAGCCTCTTGGAATAGGAAGAATTAAGATGAGTTTTGAAAGTGGTCAGGGAAACTAAGAGGTTTAGGTGAAAGTATTCAAGGTATGATGGACAGCCTATGCAAAAGCACAGAGATGGGTGATGGAGTGTTAAGTCTGTGGAAACACAAGTAGTCTTCTATGGGACATAGAATAACAGAATGTAGAGTCTCTGGAGAACGGTAAAGTGTGAAAAGATTAGAAAGTTAGAAAAGACTAGGTTAAAGAAAGCATTGAATGATGACCAAAACAATTTATTTTTGATCCCAGAAGTAATGTGAAGCCACTGTGATTCAAAAAGGGAGTAACATGTTCAGACCTCCACTTTAGAGAAATTACCTTGGCTCTGGAGTGGATAATGGGTCACGGTGGAGGGAGAAATGAAGCAGGAAGTCCAGTTAGAAGGCTAATGCAGCAGTCCAGGCAGGGGATGCTCAGGTCTCAAACTATGATGGTGGCTGTGTCAGTGAAGAGAAGGCAATATATGGGAAAGATGTTGTAAATAGACAAATGACCAAATTGTCAATGGATTGGGTATGTGGGGTGAGAAACACGAATCTAAGATGACACTGAGCTTTGAAACCTAGGGTATTGGGAAGAGAGTGGTGACCTTGACAGTAATGAGGAGGTTCAGAGAAAGGGAGAATTTGGGGGTAAATATGAAGAGCTCCATGTTGATAATGAGATGCCTATGAGATATCCATTTCAAGATGTCCAGAAGAGAGCTGGTGATGCAGCATTGTAACTTAGAAGAAAGACTGGAAAACATAGATAGATCAATAGATGATAGATAGATAGATAGATAGATAGATAGATAGATAGATAGATAGATAGATAGATAGATAGATAGAT
>NW_027185797.1:35015986-35018422 GCF_028583685.1 Petaurus breviceps papuanus
GATAGATAGATAGATAGATAGATAGATAGATAGATAGATAGATAGATGGATGGATGGATGGATGGATGGATGGATGGATGGATGGATGGATGGATAGATAGATAGATGGAATCACTTCTATAAACATTATAATCAAATGCATAGCAGCTAATGAGATAACCATATTAGATAGTAAATACAAATAGAAACAGCTCTAGGGCAAAATCTTGGGTGCTACTATGAGATATCAGGAATGATAAGGATAAAAACAAGGAAAAGAAATTGGGCAGGCATTATTGGACATAGGAAAAGAGAATTGAACAAAATACTGTTATGAGAACCTAGAGAGGAGAGAAATGATTCTAAGGGACAAATGCTGAAGAAAGAAAGAGTAACCAGTGCTGGAAAGAGTACCAAAGAAGTGCTATCATCAGGAGAGTCAGGCTTCAAGAAGGCCAAGTAGAGGGGAGTGAAAAAGATTTGTAAGGTGAAAGAAAGTTTGTTCATTATGGAGATTTTCCAGACGACTTGGCCAAAAGGGCTGGAGATCTTGATAGGAAGAACTTGAGGATTTGGCAGGGGAAGGGGCTTAAGCTGGCTGTAGATATGAGGAAGTGCCCAGTTGGAAGGGTTGAAAATAGATGGGAGTTTAAATCACTGGAATAGGTTGAAAATCAAGGGATTAGAGTGTTCTGATCAATTTTGGATGAATCCTACCATAACATCAGTGATTGGAGAGGGGTGCTCTGAGAGAACCTCCAAATTAGACTGGCTAAGTTATCCCTTGAGGAACAACCTGGTCAACTGTCAGTGGCAATGTTTCATTCTGACAAGCCCTTAATGGCTTGCCTCATAGATACTGGTGTCAACAGAGGTATGAAGCTTGGGCTAGAGGCAGGGGTTCCTGGCTGCCCTGAAGAGAGCCCAGATGTGCAGATGATGGAAGAAGTCATGGCATAGAAAGAGTTATAGCCATAGAGATGGTCATGGGGCATGGACCCATTGAAGCAAGGACAGGGAAGACACTTCTCTAAAGAGGGGCAGGAAGAAGAAAGAAAACCTTGCTCCCATGCTCACTACCTTCTGCATGTTGGCTGGAGCTGGAGTCAGGATGCCCTGGCATGACCATCATATGTGTATGTATGTGCATATATGTATATTGTATATACATGCACACACACGTGTGTGTCACTTCAAGATTTTTCAATGTGCTTTACATATAAAAACTCATTTGAGGCTCATAATCACCCTGAGAAATGATCTATTATCATTATCCCCCTTTTGGGAGGAAGAAAATCAAGTGTTGAGAAGTTTTGTTGGTTAAATAGCATCAGACAGGATTAATACTCTGGTTCTCTAAATAGTCAGATCAACACACTTTCCACAAAAAAGATGGTGTTTCCAGCTCCAGGAATTTATTGTCATGGTCATGGTCTTTACCTCAGGGTCTAAAGGAACAAAGAGGACCCTTGACCAAATTGACCGGTCATTTCAATCAGGTAATCAACTGCCCAGCTTATAAAACAGTGGTTTAGTCAGTGGGGTTTGGAATCCAAATCAATTTAATTGAGCAAATGTTAATAAATATAGAAAAGATACCAAGAATTGTCCAAGGCACAAAGTTATACAAGAATACTGACACTTCAAAATAAAAAATGGAGAAGTCCTTGCCCTCAAGGAGGCACCATTTAACTGAGGGAAGCAAAATCTATGCAGATATATAGAAAATATCAGTCCACAAGCATTTATTAACAACATATTCTCAGGTGGCCAGATGGCACAGTAAGAGCACCAGCCCCAGAGTTGGTATAACCTGGGATCGAATCCGGGCTCAGATACTTAGCACCACATCCAGAAATAACTGGCCATGTAACTGTAATGCCAAGCAAAGGCAACTTCCCAAGGCTCAAAATACCAGCATAGGTGCTCTCCATTTTATTCAGAGAAAAATTAAGAACAGAGAAGATCAAAATATGACATCATTCAAAATACAGCATACTAAGTGTGTAATACATACATTATATATAATAATGTATATTATTTTTATTATATATAATAATATTATTATAATTATATATTACATATAATAATATAATTATATATACATAATAATGTATATATAATATATACATAATAAATAAATACATTACTAAGTGTGAATAATCTCCAAGTACTACCCCACCCCTGGACATTACATTCATTTAATCCAATCACAAAGTCCCTCTTCTAAATACTACCTCACCCCTAGGTTGTACATTCATTTAGTCCATCACAAAGCCCCTGTCCTCAAATGGAGATTAGTTTCCAATCATAAGTAAAGTACATACATTTGTTTAATCTCAGAGCACAAAAAAGTCCAAAGTTCCCCACCCTTGGATCACAATTGAATCTACCCCAGAGTTACAAAAAGCTTAAACACAGCATTTAATACCCAAATGGAGGTCTTTTCTTCATCTT
>NW_027185797.1:35018432-35024146 GCF_028583685.1 Petaurus breviceps papuanus
TGTTCCTGGGGAGACAAAGCTTAGCAAGGCCACAAGATACATTGCCAATCTCTTCATTAATTCATTCTCTGTCTACAGAACAGTCCTAGGATACCTGAAAACATTAGCAAAATCCTCTTCTAGGATTTCTGTAAACATACAACAAGAAAATCCTTCTTCAGGGCTTCTGAACCAATAGCAAGGTTCCAAGCCCTATGCAACAACAGGACTGTCCTTCACCAGTGCACGAATCTGGCAAAACAACATCAAAACAGATAGACAAAGTACCAGCATGACAGCCACGTCTCCTCAGTCCTTGGCAGCTCTGGGTGGCAGCTCTCAAAAGTCCTGGGCAATTCAAAGTGGCCCTCAGCAATCCTGTCTCTCTCTTCTTCCAAGATGCTGCTTCCAAAAAGTTCTTTTGCCTCTCTCTTTTCTTGTGTCTCTCTAAATTTATGTCACCAGGTCCTCCCAGTTCAGCCCTCTCTTTTCACGTCAAGTCCATCCCACAAGTGGGATTCACAAGCTCTGGGTTTTAACACAATCAAACCAAAAACCAAGCCAATACAGGGGGATCTTTAAATTCCATTACTATTACAGTAACCTTGACCAAGTTACTTAACCCCAATTGCTTTAAAAAAAGAAACATACTTTCTTTGCTAGGTACAGGGAGTGGGGAGAGGGTGGATATTAGGATTCAAAGGCAAAAATGCAACAATCCCTGCCCTCAAGAAGCTAACATTCTCTTGGGGGAGATGAAATATATATTCATACACATTTTTACAAAATAATACACGATAATTTGAAGTTTGGAGTTTTACCACCTGGAGTTGGAAGGATGAGGGGAAGCCTCTTAAGGAGATAGTATCAGAGAGGATTTTTGAACAATAGTGGAGATGTTCAGAAGTTAAAGTGTATGAAAGACTTAGCTACTCTGAGGGAAAAAAAATGAGTCAAAACAATTCCAAAGGACCCATGATGAGAAATGATATTTGCCTCCAGAGAGTGAATTGATGAATTCAGAGGGCAGATGGAAACATACTTCTTTCACTTAATTTTTCTGATTTTTCTATGTGTGTTTTCTTTTGCAATGTGTTCGATTGTCTTCAGTAATGTCTAACTCTTCCTAACCCCATGTTGGGCTTTTTTTTTAGCAAGGATACTGAATTGGTTTGCCATTTCTTTCTCCAGCTCATTTTACAGATGAAGAAACTGAGGCAAACTGAGTTAAATGACTCACCTGGGGTCATATAGTGTTTGAGGTCAGATATGAATCAAGGTCTTCCTGACTCCAGGCTTGACACATTATCAACTCTGCTACTGAGCTGCCTATTTTAAAAAATGTATTTTTTCAAATACATATATTTTAATTTAAAAATGTAATGCAATTTTAATGCGTTAAAGAAATATTTAATGAAATACAAAGTTTATTTTTATATTTTTTTATTATATGTAAAACAATTTTTAACTTTTTAATTTTAAGTTGAAAATTCTCTCTTTGCAAAGAATGATAGTTTAGTTTCCAAATCTGGTTTAATTCTTTCAATTAATTTTTCTTTTTATTTTTCTACCTAGCATTTCTACTATAATACTGAATTATAGAGGTGAAATGGGTATCTTTGCTTCAGTCCTTATTTTATTGGGATGGCTTCTAGCTTATCTCCATTATGGATAATGTTTGCCAATGGTTTTAGAAAAATATTAGTTATTGCTTCAATGAAAGTTCCATTTATTCCTATACTTTTTAGTGTTTTTTTTTTAACAGGAAACAGTGTTGCATTTTGTCAAAAGCTTTTTCTGTATCCATTGAGACAATCAATTTTTGTTGGCTTTGTTATTGACATGGCCAATTATGATCTTAGTTTTCCTAATATTCCTGGTACGAACTTCACCTGGTCATAATGCATGGTATTTGTATTATATTAATGTAATCTCCTCGATGGTGTTCTATTTAAAATGTTTGCATCAATATTCATTATGGAAATTGGTCTATAGCTCTCTTTCTCTGGGTTTGCTCTTCCTGGTTTAGGTATCAAAACACATTTGTGTCATAAAAGGAATTTGGTAGGACTACTTTTTCCTATTTTTCTAAATAGTTTGCGTAGTATTGAAAATAATTGTTATTTAAATGGTTCATAGAATTTGCTTGTGAAGTCATCTCATCATGAGGTTTTTTCCCCCCTTTGGAAGCTCTTTGATAACTTGTTTACATTTTTTTTTCTAAGATAGGCTTCTTTAAGTATTCTATTTCCTCTTCTGTTAATCAGGGCAATTTATTTTTATTTTTTTTTTGGAAGGGCAATTGGGGTTAAGTGACTTGCCCAAGGTGTCATGGCTAGTAAGTGTTAAGTGTCTGAGGCTGGATTTCAAATCAGGACCTCCTGACTAAAGGGCTGGTGCTCTATTCACTGCACCACCTACCTACCCCTGCCATTTATATTTTTTGTAAATATTCATCCATTTCTCTTAGTTTGTTCTGTTTATTGGCATAAAATTGGGAAAAAATGCTCCTAATAAATGTTTTAATTTCCTCTTCTTTGGTAGTGAATTCACCCTTTTCCTTTTTTGATATTGGTAATTTCATTTTTTCTCTGCATTTTTTTAATCAAATTAAGCAATGATTTATCTATTTTATTGGTTTTGTCATACTGCCAGCTGCTAGTTTTATTCATAAGTTCAATGGTTTTCTAACATTCAGTTTTAGAAATCTCCCTTTTTATTTTCAGGAATTCCAACTTGGTGTTTAACTGGAAATTTAAAATTTGTTCTCTTTCTAAGTTTCTTTTTTTATTTTTTTCAGTTGCATGCCCAATTCATTGTTCTATCTTTCTCTATTTTATTGACTTAGAGATGTGAATTTTCCTCTAAATACTATTTTGGCTACATCCCATAAATTTTGGTATGTTGTCTCATTATTGTCATTAATGACATTATGGACTGTTTCTACGATTTTTTATTTGAGTCACTTATTCCTTAGAATTAGATTATTTAGTTTCCAATGAGTTTTTAATCCATCCTTCCATGGACCTTTATTGAATGCAATTTTTATTGCATTATGATCTGAAAGGATTCCATTTATCATTTCTGCTTTTCTTCATTTGGTTGTGAGGTTTGATCAATTTTAAATGAAAGTCCATACTCCAGGAGGCAGAAATGAGCAAGGAGAACATGTCAGATGTGTGTCCCAGTCCAGGCAAAGATACAAAGACATAACTTCAAGGGAAGACTGGGGTCTTTTACTAAGATATGCTGGTTTCTTCACTCTCTATAGGGATCATAGAATCCTAGATTTTAGCTGGGAGAAACCCTAGTGGTCATTTTTCAAACTAAGTCATTTTACACATGATAAGCTTGAGGTCCCCAAAGGTCACTTAACTTCCTCACAATCACACAGGGACTATAGGGCAGAGCTGGGATTTGAATGAAGGTCCTTTGACTCCAAAGTTGTCTTTCCAATTTTCTATGGGGAAAGTGAAGAAGGACCCCAGGAAGCTCCCTCTGCCAGGATGTAGACAGAGAGAACATATCATTGAAGACTAGTAAGGGTTATTCTCATTTTTGACCACAGGAAAAATGAAGCCTGAAGGAGTTACATCATTTGCCCAAAGCTATGCAGGATGTTTAAACTCCTAAAATTTTCAGCATGAATTAGATAGTGGGGCTTATGCCAGAACTGTTCCCCCCACCCACCCCTTTCTTGAAACTTTTTTTTTAGCTCAGTTTAGGGAGCTAAAGAAATAAAATTGCAGAAGAACCTGAGAGTTCTTGAACATTTCCAAATTAGGGGATCAGGGTAACCCTGTCTCACACTATTGTATAAAACCATCCTCTCATGAATTTAGATTTGCTACATCTTCTTAGAATCAGGAAATTCTGAATTCAAATTTGACCTCAGATGCTAGCCATCTGACTTTGGGTGAGTCACTTAATCTTTGTTAGTTTTAATCCACTGGAAAAGGAATGGCAAACCATTTCTTTATCCTTGCCAAGGAAACCCCATGGATGCTATGGTACATAGGGTCATGAAGAGATGGCCAAAACTGAATGGCTAAACAACATAGGCCTTATTTATGAATGCACTATTTTTTTTAAGTTGGTCAATTTTCAAACTACTCCAGTAGACATGTTTTACATAGAATTGAGGTAGAGAGAGGTGAGTTGTTATGTGAGTCAAAACTCTTGCCCTCAGGAAGGATTTTTTTTTAACCAGATACACATTGAGAGCCAGGATTTTCAACTTATATAACTGTAGACCTTCCTCAGGACATAATACTGCCTTGCACAAAGCTCAGTGAATGTGTAATTTCCCAATTGAAGGGAAATGCCATCCAGTCTTCATTTGTATGGTTCTTTTATTCAGATTTTCTCATAAAAACCCAATGAGGGATTGGAATCCTTATTTTTTTTTAATTTGGTAGATGTCAGGGGAATAGTTGGCCAACTATTGCATCATTTTTGGTCCTACTTTATGACCAGATCACTTACTATTCTAGTCATATACATTCTTGATTGTGTCTTTTGAAAAACATGATATGAGCAGAAGTGGATATTCATAAATAGTTTACACTGTTGAATTAGACTTTAAGGTCTCCATGCTCTAACATAGAATTACAGTGTCTGAGTACAGGACCAGAGTGGGCAATCAAACATACACCAGCAAGAGTTTCCTCTGTGACATAGCCTACAAGTGGACAACCAGGCTCCACAGATGGGGTGACAGGGTGCTCAATACATTCCAGGCATCTTGTTAAATTTTTGGACAGATTCAGTTGTGAGGTGCTTTTTTTCTCCTTAAATTTCATCAAGCTTAAATCTGTCTCCCTGAAACTTATACTTTTTTACTTTACCTGGCAAATATTGCCAGAAAAAGAGATCCTCTACTTTATTTTATATCATATTCTAGAACACCTCCTTCAAAGTACAAACTGTGGGCTTGTGACCCAAACCTAGATTTAACTAATTTCAGTGAGTAATGTGGCTAAAAATTTAGCTTTGATGAGTTTTTTCCTACATGGAACCAATTGTTATGGATTTTTTGCTTGGGAACCATGTGTTTTTATTCCTTGTATATACAGCACTTTCAAAATGAATACATCTTTTTTTAAAAAAAAAAGCGATTGGGGTTAAGTAACTTGCTCAAGGTTACCCGGCCAGTTATTTCTGGGTGTGGTGCTGAGTGTCTGAGCCCGGGATTCGATCTCCAGGTCGTCCCAACACTGGAGCCACCTGGCCGCCCCTAAGCAATTGGGGTTAAGTAACTTGCTCAAGGTTACACAGCCAGGTTTTTCTGGGTGGGTGCTAAGTGTCTGAGCCCGGGATTCGATCTCCAGGTCTTCTCAACACTGGAGCCGGTGCTCTTACTTGCTGTGCTACCTGGCCGCCGCATGAATACATCTTTTGAATAAACAAAGTCTTAGAAGTAAAATCCACAATTCAGAAATCATATTACACAGATCTCTGACGATCCATTCAAAAACTCCAGCTTCTAGTCTCTTTCTAGTTTGTCCTGCCTTGTGTGTGTGTTGTTTTCCTTGGCTTGATCTTGAAAATTCAATTAATTTATTTTAGAACAATATAATATTCCAAGAAATTCCTCACTCACACACAAATAATAACCATAACTAACTGAGAAAAAATAAAATACTTTCTGACATTTGTATTCTATTTATATAAATTTTAAAATTAGATTTAAAAGTTATATATATATATATATATATATATATATATATATATAT
>NW_027185797.1:35024246-35025413 GCF_028583685.1 Petaurus breviceps papuanus
TTTGTGTGTGATCAGCCTAGAAGAAAATCAGTGATTTGATCTGAAAGAATATTTTTCATCAAGTATAAAAGCAGCTGAAATTGTGTGGCTGTTCTGTTTCAAATCTGCCTTAAACCTTTGGGATTCAAGCATATTTACTCTTGGCAAAAGATGACTTCCCAATCCTGAAAACACCTTTAGAATACCAGGTATCCTTGGCCAACAAACAGCTCATAAAAGAGGGGAGGGAGGTTAGGGATTCAGGAAAGTGGAAATTAATGAGAAATGTAAGGATGAAATTTACCATAAAATGCTGGGGATTTAGAAATTAAGAGGAAAAGCACTTAGGAAAAATATACTTTAGGTTTCACTGAACCTGAAATGGAAAATCCAGTTAAAATGCTGAAAGTTTCCCCAGCACAGCTGGTTTAAACCATAACTACCTGGGGGTAGAATAAGCCAGTAAAAACAATGAAGGCAGGTAGCTACCTGCTTCTGATGCAGAGCATCCAATATTACCTTTCTGAGAAGAAATAAGAAGGTTCGATTGAAATCCCAGATAGAAAACTACCAATGTACCAGTTTTACTTTCCATTTGATTTCATGGGATACTGGAGTATTTGCCATATATTGTTTGTGTTCCAAAAACGATTCCATTGGAATGTGATGGAGAAGAACATGAAAACACTGAAATCCACATGGGACTGGAAATTGAAGGAAGTTGATTGTTAACCCTCCATAACTCACTGAAAAGTTTCAAAGTCTTTAAATTGTGTATGGCTTTATGTTTTAAGTGTAACTTTTTCTTCATCAGAAATTGCAGACCTTGGGGTGTCCAGGTAGCACAGCGAGTAAGAGCACCGGCCCCAGAGTTGGGATGACCTGGGATTGAATCCAGGCTCAGAAACTTAGCATCCACCCAGAAACACCTGGCCGTGTAACCTTGAGCAAGTTACTTAACCCCAATTTCTTAGGGGCGGCCAGGTGGCTCAGTGAGTATGAGCACCGGCTCCAGTGTCGGGATGACCTGGGGATCAAATCTGGGTTCAGATACTTAGCACTACACCCAGAAATAACTGGCCTTGTAACCTTGAGCAAGTTACTTAACCCTGATTGCTTTAAAAATAAATTCAAACCTCTCTAGAAAACTCTCTCTCTCTCTCTCTCTCTCTCTCTCTCTCTCTCTCT
>NW_027185797.1:35025813-35043731 GCF_028583685.1 Petaurus breviceps papuanus
TTTGTGTGTGATCAGCCTAGAAGAAAATCAGTGATTTGATCTGAAAGAATATTTTTCATCAAGTATAAAAGCAGCTGAAATTGTGTGGCTGTTCTGTTTCAAATCTGCCTTAAACCTTTGGGATTCAAGCATATTTACTCTTGGCAAAAGATGACTTCCCAATCCTGAAAACACCTTTAGAATACCAGGTATCCTTGGCCAACAAACAGCTCATAAAAGAGGGGAGGGAGGTTAGGGATTCAGGAAAGTGGAAATTAATGAGAAATGTAAGGATGAAATTTACCATAAAATGCTGGGGATTTAGAAATTAAGAGGAAAAGCACTTAGGAAAAATATACTTTAGGTTTCACTGAACCTGAAATGGAAAATCCAGTTAAAATGCTGAAAGTTTCCCCAGCACAGCTGGTTTAAACCATAACTACCTGGGGGTAGAATAAGCCAGTAAAAACAATGAAGGCAGGTAGTACCTGCTTCTGATGCAGAGCATCCAATATTACCTTTCTGTGAAGAAATAAGAAGGTTCGATTGAAATCCCAGATAGAAAACTACCAATGTACCAGTTTTACTTTCCATTTGATTTCATGGGATACTGGAGTATTTGCCATATATTGTTTGTGTTCCAAAAACGATTCCATTGGAATGTGATGGAGAAGAACATGAAAACACTGAAATCCACATGGGACTGGAAATTGAAGGAAGTTGATTGTTAACCCTCCATAACTCACTGAAAAGTTTCAAAGTCTTTAAATTGTGTATGGCTTTATGTTTTAAGTGTAACTTTTTCTTCATCAGAAATTGCAGACCTTGGGGTGTCCAGGTAGCACAGCGAGTAAGAGCACCGGCCCCAGAGTTGGGATGACCTGGGATTGAATCCAGGCTCAGAAACTTAGCATCCACCCAGAAACACCTGGCCGTGTAACCTTGAGCAAGTTACTTAACCCCAATTTCTTAGGGGCGGCCAGGTGGCTCAGTGAGTATGAGCACCGGCTCCAGTGTCGGGATGACCTGGGGATCAAATCTGGGTTCAGATACTTAGCACTACACCCAGAAATAACTGGCCTTGTAACCTTGAGCAAGTTACTTAACCCTGATTGCTTTAAAAATAAATTCAAACCTCTCTAGAAAACTCTCTCTCTCTCTCTCTCTCTCTCTCTCTCTCTCTCTCTCTCTCTCTCTCTCTCTCTCTCTCTCTCTCTCTCTCTTACAGGCCTATTGGCCTATTTTTAGATTTAAATGAAGGAAAATTGCTCACTTTGATTTTTTAATGAAAAATACAAATACTGTATGCAGTGCTATCCCAGGAAATGAGAAGGTAAGAAAACTACTAAGTAGTTGGAAACTTGAGCAGCATTTGGACTAAGAATAAATATAAGCCAGGTAGAAGCCATCTAATTTGAGCCCTAGGTCACAGATCTACTGGGTTCATATGACCTAAGAGAGGCAATCATTCTACCACAAGGTCCTGGCAGTTGCTCAATCATTTGAACAATCAGCATTGCCTGGGTTCCAAGAGAGTGCCAAGCACTGTGTTATCCCGCAGATCAAAAACCAAAAATGATACCGCCAATTCCAGTTTGATAGTTTTTGTAGAAATTGTTTAATACATATTGAATTTGCCCTATTTCATAAAGGCTAAACCTAGACCTGACATCAAGAAGCCCTTAGTTCAAATACCACTGCTGATATTTTGCAGGTATAGAGCCATAAGAAAGTCATGTGAACCCTCTGATATACCATTTATTCCTCTATAAAATGGGGATAATAATCATATGACTTTCCTCAGATCATTGTAATGAGTCTAAAATTAAGATTACATATGTAAAGCACTTTACAAACCTTAAGGCCCTATGATAATAACTAGCATAAAAATCACTTACATTTATATAGATAGCACTTTAAGCTTTGCAGAGGCATGTCCTATGTATTATCACCTTTGCCACTTGTAACAAACCTGCAACATAGCTATATAGCTATTATTGTAGCCATTGGATGGAATTAAGGCACAAAAAACGTTAAATGTCTGTCCTAAAGTCAAAGAGCTAGCACCAGAGATAGGGCCTCAGTTAGGTTATCCCTATCTCCAAGTTCAGTTCTCTAACCATCCTACCTCCCCAATCTAGAGACAGTGACTGTAATAGAATGAGCCCTGCATTGGAGTAAGAGGAGCTGAATTCAAATCCTGCCTCTGCTACTTCCTGCACATGTGATCATAGGCAAGTTCATTTCCATCACTTCCTATAGTATAAAAGGTTTGGTTTTCTAATAAACTAGTAGTCAAAGAACATGTGCAAGTATTTTTTTGAAAGAAGAAATACAAGCTATCTATAGTGATGTGAAAAGTTAATATAATCATAGAAATTCAAATTAAAAGAATTCTGAGGCATCCCCTTAGGGTCAACAAACTAACAAAGATGCTAAATGATGGGAAAACTCACCAATGGAAAGACTGTTATAAGACAGTTATTATAATTCTATGCTTGTGAGGTCATAAAAATTATTTAACCATTGTAAAGGAAAAGACAATTGAAATACTAGTTAAATGCCACATATTCAAGTGAGGAGACTGATAGAAATAGAGAAGCTCATATTTAGTAGGTAGAAATTGTTTAGGGCACCATCATTTTTGCCAACAGCAACTAAATGTCCAATGATATATGCATGTCTTTAAATATTATTGTACTATATGGAAGTGATGAATACAAAAATTCATAGAAACATGGGAAGACATATCAGCTGATAGAGGGTAAAAAAATGGAAACAAAAGAACAGTAAACAAAAGAGTTGGAACAATGAAGTATTAACACTATTAAACTTTACTTGATAACAATGTTCAATGGTAGCACCACGTTGCCAGAACTAAAGGACACATCCCTCTGGGTGGAAAAGAGAAAAGCAATGTTCTTTGTGAAGATAGACAGAAATTGAATAGATAGATACATAGAGAGATATGATGGATAGATACCTATATACATAGTTACATACATAGATAACATAAATAAAACTGGGATTTTGAACTCAACTATCAGTCTCTTTCAGCTTTGCGCCTATAACCTTTCCTTGAAATACAGTTGCAACTATTACTTAAGTAGACCCTTCTCTACTCATGGAAGTAGGACATTTCTAAGGCCATTATTTGAGGATCCCTTGAAAGAATTTTTCTTGTTGTCTATAATGTCCTTATATACTTGAGGGAGAGTTTATATTTTGTCATTAAGAGAACTGAGGAATCCCTGAATTGGCAGGGACTTTAGGGGTCATTTAGTCTCACCTACATCTGAATAACTATCTGCCATATAGACTATGCTACAAGTGGGCATTGAGCTTTTCCTAGAAGACTTTCAAGAAGGGAAACCCCACTACCTGCTGAGGCCACCTACTCTTCATTTTTATAATTGTCACAAAGCTTTCCCTTGCCTCAAGCCCAACTCTGCCTCCATGAAATATTTCCCTCTTGTTCCTAATCTTTCCCAAGTCAAAGCAAATTTGAAGATCTATTGCCAAATGGATGGGGAGTGTGGGGGGGGTCCCACTACAGTAACACCAACCAAATGACATTTAAGACAAAAGACAAGGAAAAGAATTAAATCTCTCTTCCTTGAGATGATCCTTCAGATAGTTAAATACATCCATTATGCCCCTATTAAATCTTTTCTTTTGCCCCACCAGGCTAAACCTCTCCTCCTGTCCCTTAAAATTAAATCTAACTGATATGCTCCCTAGAAAACAGGACAAAAATAGATTCAGGGCTTATTCCACTCTGCATCTGCTGCTTTGCCTTGTTTCAACTCCCTGGAACAAGATAATCCTCCCAGGTTAAGTTTATCAACTCTGATTCCACCACAATGCCTCCCACTGGAGCCTTGACTGGCCCCACCTCCCACAGTCTCCCCTCTTCTCTGATTGGAGGGCTGAAATGTGCAGTACCAAACTCCTCCCAATTAATTCCTTTACAGAGGGCAGAAACTAGACTTTGGAGCTCCCTCCAATCTGCATCAGCTGCTTGGTCTGCTTTCAACTGTATGGAAGAAGATGCCTATGCCCATGCCTGGGACCACTTGCTTCTTCCTTGCTTCCTGCATCCTTTTGTGTGCTGTCTCTCCCATTAGATTTTAAAATCCTTGAGGGCAGGGACTGGATTTCTTTTGTATTAATTCTATCCCCAGTGCTTAGCACATTGCTGGAGTAGTTGTTTAATACATATTCATTGGATTGAATAGATTATTCATCACCAAAAAAAAAAAAAAAACAATTCCTGCCTTTTAGGCTGCCTGTATAAATTTAGCATATAGGACAATGACATGATACATGAACTATTGAACTTACAGATTACTGCCCTCCTCCATATTTTCATTCTGGTTAATGAAGTTAAAATCATCTGTCAGTACATCCACTTTATTGTAAATCTGAAGGAAATTTAGCAAATAGAAAAACAGAGATAACCCCTGCCTTCAAGAAAATTCTAGTTTAATGAACATTAAGGAACAAAAGGGAACTGAAAAGCAGAATGGTCTGGGAAAGATTTTGAGGTTAGGAAGCAAGGAATAGGCCAGGAAGAAGAATGAAGGCCAACTTGGACTCCCACCAAAAATTGAGGCTTCAAGAAGAATTCCCAAATGGGAGAAGCAGAAGACCTTACAGAGGGATATTGAGGGTTGAAAAGTTTTCAGATGTAACTAGACAATCCAGGGTGAAGAAGTCCTAGGTGGTGAGGGAGGTTTCAGGATAAGGCAGTATGGTGTGAAAAGTCAAAGATTATAGAAATAGCTCATATTATATAGCACCCACTATGTGCCTGGCCCTATACAAAGTGCTTTACAAATACGATCTCATTCAAGGATGCAGGTGATATTATTATCGCATTTCACATTTGAGGAAACAGAAGAATAGAGGTTAAGTGATTTGCCCAGGGTCACACTGCTAGGAAGTGCCTGAGGCCAGATTAAAACTCGGGTCTTCCTGATTCGAGAGCCAGCACTTTATCCACTGTGCCACCTAGATACCTATAGCAGACACTTAATATTATACAAAGGGCAATTTGGTAAAATAAGAATTGACAAGACCATGAAGATACATGTGTCAGTAAGGTGTGTAGCAGTCCTTTAAAGAAAAGTCAAAGATAGACAGAGACAGAAAAAGACCCTCATGCAGCACAGAGTGAGCACCTGTTCACATACGCTGGGAGTGCCCTCCTATTCCTAGACCTCCAGTTCTAAGCCTGGATTTTTGAGGGAGACAATGAGTGTTCCAGGGAGCCCCAGCACACATGGCTTTCTTGCTGACCATACAAAGAGGCAGAAGAAGAAAAGAAAAGTAAATTCTCAGATTTAAGTCTTTTAATTCATAAATTGGTTTCCCCTGAAATAACATCTCAACTGCTAAGAGCCTTTCCAAGGCAAAACACAAATTTTCTAGCCTGTCTGTCATCAGCTGAAACAGAAGGATAGGAGTAGAGTGCTCCCTCCATCCTTTTGCTCCTGCCAACTCCCAGGCTCTGCTACTGAATCATTGCATATTTTCCTGCACATTTTGATTAATTTACAGCCCTTAATACTGATTTTTTTTAATACTCATATCATCAGTAATTGATTTTCAACAGATTCCCATATTTTAGCCTTTCCTGGATTTTCATTCATCATTCATGTCACAAGAGTAAATGCCTAAGAGAGAAAGAAAAGAATCGCAGTTCATCTTTTCCTTTTCTCTTCATACCTCATTTGCTTTCTTTTTCTACTCTTTTCATCTCCCACTCCCATGCAGTTTCAGGAGATATAGTCATTTGAGGTGTTTACTGTTTCTCATACTTAGTGTCAGGGCTTCAGAGACCAATGATTCTTTGTATTCTTGCTCCCTCAATGCAGACAGAACTCTCATAAACCTTTGTAATGCTCTTCAGGAGTTGGGGGGGGCACAAAATCGACCCCCTCACAGCCAACCCAGTGATGTGACACCCGAGTTGGGTAGGTTGGTCCTCAGATTGCAAGCATTCAATCCATCCCTAGGTCTGCACTCAAAATCTTTATCATTCCATCATATATCCCAGACCTTGGACTCTGTTGTCACAGACATCAAGAAACCTAAGTCACCTTTACTCCATGCTGGGACATCAGAGGAGGAATACAGTCCTTCATTGGACCTACAATCTCATCAGCGTGGACCACAGTTGTTTCACAGCTTGGTAGCAAGCAACATTCATGACCATCAAGAGTCTCTTCATTGCCCTTTGGTCACCTGCAATTCTCACTTCTATAACATGCTTTATAGAATTGAAATTGCCCTTTTCTTTATGGGTGTTGACAAAAATGCATGTAAATTATATGTGTTTCTCCCAGAAACTGATTGCCCATGTTATCTATAGACCTAATAACAGTAGACTACTATATTATACTTTTTAAGATTCATCAGTCACTTTGAATAATTCTCAACTGATTTGATTCCCACAACAACCCTGTAGAATGGAAGACACTACATGCAGACACATCAGAGCAAAGAGAAGAGAATGCACAGGCCTGACTTAGGCCAACATTTTACTTAGTTCAGGAAGAATCATAATAAAAAGATTCTTAGGATCATAGAATTATAAAAATGTGCCAGCAACTATCCAGGAGACTGGGAATACCCTGTCCCACTAAACAGCCACATTCCTTGGATCAAACACAAACCAAGATCAGTCCTGTGGGATCTCAGCCTCTAAGAGATAGCTCATGCTCCTTTGCCCAGACTCTTCCCAACTTAATAATCTTACCCTCAAGTCCTGGGAAGAAATCACTTAAATGCAGGTTTGACTCATGTCTAGGACCTCATCAGAAGGAAGAAGGACAATGAGCATTAGGCATGGCACAGCTATTTGCTTCCTAAATAGGAAGGAAACACTAAAAATGCAAAAGATTTATATGACCACATTAATGAAGATTTGAAATTTGATACAGTGAACCCAGAACTTCCTTTCTACTCACCTGCAAGACCGATACTTAAACCATGAAAGCATGGAACATTTAGAGGAGCCATTGAATAAGCCTTTTGCCTTCACCTTTTCTTCTCATTGTCTGAACAACTCCTTCATGCTTCATGTCCTCTAGAAAACTAAGTCAAGGCTTGGAGTAAGCCTTCTGTCATCGGTCATCTCCTATGAGAAGCCTTATAGTAGCTACAGAGAGTATCTACTGCCTTACAGCCAGCACTGACCAAAGGACTTGAGTGCTCCTGAAATCTCAAACTCATGAAGCTGATTCTCAGACTAGGAAGATTCATCTTTCTGGATCATGGCTGGGTCACCTATGCTTAGAGAAAGATAAGAAAGTCAGGGCCTTGAGATAATAACTCAGGCTTAAGTAGAGCACTACATGCTGTCATGAGTGAGCATCTGTCATAATTTGGGGGGAGAGAAGGAGCCCTTCTCTGCACATTCATCTTAAGTCCTACAGAGAATTTAGGAGACAGTTAAGAAGAGAAGCTGTTTCTCCCATTAGAGTCCACAGCATGGGTTGCTCCTCCTTTTTCAGTCATCAATCCTCTTTTGATATACCTTCCACCTGCTGCCTTCCACTTGCTGCCATGACAGGGGCCAAAAGCTGCCAAGTCCTTCAGCTCAGCACTGAGAACTCACATACTCAAAAATAGCCAGTCATCATAGCACATACTTCATGGGAAGGCCCCCCAAAGGTCAATCCCCACATAGGATCCATCCATCCAAATGTTTATACCATCCCTCCTAAAGCCTGCATTGTATTCATTTCATGTGTATAGATTTATTACAGATTTCCTGTACATACATATAAGTAAATATGTTATCTATAACTCAAATTATGTAATATATTACATATATCTTATATAATTATGTTATATATTATATAGGATATGTTTACTGCATATTGTAGATTACCAATCTCACATGAACACATAAGTATAATATGTATTTATACACACATACAAACACAGGTACATAATATATGTAATAATCCAAATGAGTGTGACCTTACAGAAAAACCACAGAGAAAAGACCTAAAGGATGAAAAATATTTATTTTCTAGATTTCAACATGCATCAGGATGGACATCTTATAAAACTTGTGCAAGAGTATGCACAAAAGGGACACAGGATTCTATTATTAATATGTGGATTTCTAAGTCAATATGTGGCATGTGGGGATCCCCTCATTCCCTATATGTTTTACTCTGGCCTAGAGTGGAAAAGGATATGACAAGGGAGCTATGATGGATTGCTTTCAGGAAATTACAGAACTTTTCTACTGATCCCAAACTTCCCCTAATACCTAACATGCTGAAGACTCATCTTTTCAATACAAACTTACTTTTTAAAAGAAATGTTCCTTTATGACACTGAAATATGGAACATCATTCCTTGTGAAGACCTCAAGCTGAACAATACATGCACAGGGCAATGGGTGTGTGCAGGCTACAGCTCACAACCAATGAGAAAACTCCAAGGAGAGCAAAGTATTCATACAATCTTCCCTTGTCTATCAGACTTTCTTTTTTTTAATTTCTTACAGTGTAATAACACACATTAGATCCATGCATATATGTATGTGTATATTTTCATGTATATTTTATTCAGTTTCTTCAGCCTTTCCTCAGTTGAATGGTACCCACTTTTTCCCCATTGATTTTTGCTATCACAAAATTGCTTGCATGAATATTTTGCTTAAATAAGAGATTTTTCTTTCTACCTTTGACTTCCTTAAGGCATATCTATGCCCTGCATAGATAAATGCGTAAAACACCCTCCTTTTGCAGAAGGAGAAGAAAAGAAGAACAAGAAGAAGAATAACAACAAGATGATGATGATGATGATGATGATGATGATGATGATGATGATGATGATAAAGATAAAAGAAAAAAGAAACCTGACAAATCCTACATAGACTTAAGGAGCTAGACCTAGATTACTGAGGTTTTCTAGCCAATTCTCTCACTTAATAGAAGAAGAAACTGAGGAAATCCAAGAAGTAAAGCCTAGCTGATGCTATCCATCTATAGTGCCCATAGAATATTCAAAGATCAGGTTTCTAGCACATTGTTTGGGTCCTCGATGAAGGTTCTAGAGAAATACATGACCAGAATGAAAAGCCGAGGTTAGGTTATGATGGTCATTAAGTGAGGGAATGCTCACACCAATTCACAGATCTACTGAAGCATTGAATTCTACTTTACATAGAATCAAAATAACAAATCTATTTAAACATTTCAGGACGGTTCAAAGGGATTTTTTTGTTTGTTTGTTTTGTTTTTCGATCAGGAAACAGATACAGGATAAGCTACTTGCCTAATCCCATGAGATTCCCCCTACTTGGGGGAAAGAATTAAGTTGAAAACCCTTCTCCCTGATTTCAAGTTGGGGGTACACCTGCCCTTCCTGAATCCTCATCCCTACACAAGCAATGGAAAACACTCCCAAATGCTGCTTGAACCAGATTAGAATATATTTGGGAAATATTTAACAAAATAGAATAGAATATAAAAAATATTAATGTGTTGATTTCTAAGTCAATATGTGGCAGGTATGGCTCCCCTCATTTCTATTTGAGTTTCACAGTACTGTTGAGGAGGAAGCCTCTCTCCTTATTTATTTATTTATTTGTTTGTTTGTTTGTTTTGCTTTTTTGGAAGGCAAGTGGGGTTAAGTGACTTACCCAAGGTGACACAGCTAGTTTTTGTGTTAAGTGTCTGAGGCTGGATTTGAACTCAGGTGCTCCTGACTCCAGGGCTGGTGCTCTATTCACTGCACCACCTAGCCACCCCAGGAGGAAGGCCCTTTCTCCAAAGTGATAATTCAGTCTTCCTTTGCCAAGTTATGGGGAGGGTGAAATCTCATCTTCAGGCAGCTCATTCTGCTCTTAACTACCTCTCATTGTTAGGACAAATTTTCCCTTCTCTGAAACTATTTCCTGTTGCTTTTGGTTCTGCAGTCTGGAGTCAAGAACAGTCTGATCCTTCAAATGGGGAAAGGCTGTTAGCCCTCCCTCTGTCCCTTCTCCCAAAGACTTCCTTTTCTCAGGCTAAGACACTCTTGGGTTCTTCAAATAGAGGGCCTTCGGTAGCATGCCCTCTGGCATGCTTAAGTTTCTTGTCCTTTTTGACTGGTCATACTTTGGCTTGTCAATGACTTCACCTAAAATGGTATCCAGAGCCTTCATATGATCTTAGATGGGATCTGCTAAAGATCTCAGAGCCCATCAAGTTCTATCCTCTCATCTTACAGGTGAGAAAAAATGAGTCCTGTGAAGGCAAAGAGGTTTCCTCTGGGTCCCCCAGTTCCTAAGTGTCTGACCGAGCACTTGAAATCAATTCTTCTCAACTTCGGATATAGTTATCAATCTCCTTTGTCATGCTCCCTCCTGGATGGGAATAGTAATGCAGTGCCTTAACCTTCTTCTCTCTCTCCCCCACTCCTGAGGGTCATTTCTCACCTTGGGGAGTTCTTCACAAAAGAAGTCCTTTCTCCCTGATTCTCAGAATTTAGCCATTCACTCAAATACTGCATCGATCCTGTAGTACACAAAAAGGCTAGGATTTTTTTTTTTGCCTTAATCGTATGTGTGATTATTTTTAACTTCTCCAGATGTCAAAGAAGATAAATTCAAATATACTGCCAGCCCCTTCTGGATGAGTACAATGACTGTACCTCAATTTTAAGTTGTCTTCATTTTGTTTCCTTTTTCTTCTTCTTATTAAAAAAAAACAATCAATATATTTTTTTCAGAGAAAAATAATTTGTTCCCCTCTGGCATAACAAACTTCAGAAGTGAATTACAATAGTAAATCAAGAACTCCGATCATGACATATTCAGGTGGCCCCCTAAAGGACTACCAACCATCTCTAACAGAAGGGCCTTGTCCTTCTCTCTCTCACTCCCATCTTCCAGTGCTGCTAGATTACAAAGTACGTCAAGGCTTAAAGGTGGTAAATTGTTAAATCCAATATATGTAGCACTGATAATCTTGACAATCATGTGCTAACTATGGGCATGACTCTCTTTTTATGCTCCTTATTCCATATTCCTTTACTTCTCATTCTTCTTTTTGTATTTAACATTTTTTTCTTTCCTCTCACTCTTATGCCTGTCATTCTTTCTACCTCCCCCCTCCAATAGTCTATGCCAATGTATCTGATTTATAGGCATATTGAATGAAGAAAACAGTTCCTTACTCATTGAAGCAGCGAGGTGAAATTCTTCTAACAATGACCAAGACTACAGTAACTGCAATGCACTTTTGCTTTAAAAATAAATAACTTAAAACTGACAAACATAACAAAAGATGAGTAGAGGGAATTTCAGGTGATTGGGGAAACTCATGTACCATTTATGAGGCTATGAATCAGTATAAACATTCTGAAAAGCAATATGTAATTGTACAAATAAAGTAAATAAAAATCTTTGCATACTTTGTCTCACATATTCCACTATTCTGGGTATACACTAAGGAAATTGCTGACAAAAAATTAAGGTACTATATAAACCAATATATTTATAGCATTATTTTTGCAATGGCAAAGATTTGGAGGAAAAGTAGATTAGGGAATCCCCCAATTGGGGACTGGTAAACCAATAATGGTACATGAAGGTAATAGTAATTCCTGTGCTGTAAGAAATAGAGTATGATGAATACAGAGAAACATTGAAAACCCCACTGAAGCAGATGAGAAATAAGATAATTTAGCAGAGGAATGAAAACAATTTGCATAATTAACACAATGGAAATAACCATCAGGAAGTAATAGAAATTAATTTTAACATTGTAAAGAGCAAAGTTTATCCCAAAAAAGACATAGGAGAAGACACTTTCCCATACACCTTTGCAAAGGTGAGGTCAGAGAAGAGTCCACTGGTATGAAATTTGTATAAATAATGAAGTAATTGCAGCAATCCCACTTCATTTTGCCTCTGCTTTCTTAGCTAAGTAAGAACCCATTTTAAACCAATTAATCAACAGACCTTAGATTGAGTACACAAAGTCTTTGGAAGTTATTAAATAAAGTTAAGTGATTCCAGACTAGAAGTCTATTCAAATAGGCTAGGGAAATTGGTTTTGACTCCAGGCACCATCTATAAAGTATCCAGTGATTCTAGAAGAGACAGTAATGCCAAGCCCTGCAAAGTCTCTTTCAAGCCTACCTCTAAGGTGAGAAGGCTGGAATGAACAGTGAGAGAGAAGTGAAACATCCAGAAATAGTCATCAGCTTTACAGACATCCCAGATCATTCCTCACTCTGAGGGAAGTCGCAAGTAAAGGTCAGCTTTCTTCCCCAGTGCCTGTCTAGACGCAGGTATTATAATATAATCTGCTTTTTATGTTACCTAAACATTTTTGGTAAACTGCATTTTGCCTCAGCCACTAATAATCCAGGGTTAGAGATAAATACAAATGTAAAGTTAGACAGAGAGAACAACTCCATCTAACTTTAAGGAATTTTCTTAGCTGGGAGGTCAGAGTGACTGTGACTGAACTCCACTTCTTTTTGAAAACTTATTTTTTTTCTTGAATGTACATATTTTTGATAAAGTTATTTCTCCCCCAGTGTTTGTGTTTGGGTGGATGGGTGGGGAACAATAGAGGGAAGTAGATTTTTGTTCATTGAAAATAAGATAAGTGAAAATTAAAGTCAAACCCATGGCAAATTAAAAGAAACACAATTTTTTTTTTAATTCACCAAAGCTAAAGAGGAGGATATCACATGTACAATAAGAATATTTCTATAGTGCTTTTGCAAGCCTTAAAGTACCATATAAGAAGGGGTGGCTCAGTGAGTAAGATCACCGGCCCCAGAGTCAGGATGACCAGGAATCCAATCCGGGCTCTGATACTTAGCACCACACCCAGAAATAACTGGCTGTATAACCTTGAGCAAGTTAATTTACCCCAATTGGTTTAAAAAAAAGTACTATGTTCTTGTTGTTAACTAGGAGCCGTTATATTTCACTCCAAGCTTAAATGGACTAATTATTCTAATGCTTACTGATAAATCATCAGACTTTAAAAATACATTACTTTTCTTATTTTTATTTTCTTTTTTAAAAAGTAATTTATTATAATGCTTTCTCCTGAAGGAAAGAACTATAGAAGAAAATCTTCCTACTCTCTCAACAAATGGCATGCAAAAAAATCAAGGAAAAATAATAGCTGTAGAGGGGGAGCATGGCAGAGTGAATAGAGAGAAATCATGAAAGCCAGGAAGCAGCTTGTGCTCAGAACACAGGAGGATAGACCTAGCCCTGGCAGGGACTTCTGAATCAACTAGGTCAAGGCCATTACTATCCAAAGTCACACAGGTAGCAAGAGCCAGAGACCAAATTGGAACCCTAGACCTCTAACTTTGAGACAGTGCCTCTGATGCATTTCTGACTTCATGACACTGGACAGGTCACTTCACTTCCTAAGGCCCTTATAAAGTCTCTAAGACTTTAAGTGCACAGCAGTTATGAATCTGCCTCAGGAGAGGGAACTTACTCATAAAAAGTTCCCCACATCAATGAAATCACAGATGCAGTGAAAATCAGTCATTAAAGAAATAAATGCTACAAAGCAAATAGAAGGGGAAGTCAGGAGTGGCTTTCTTTTTTTTGGGGGGGGGTTACAATTTTAAACTACAATTTTTTTTAATCTTCTCAGTTTTGATAAACAAAATACAGTACTTCTCATGAAGACATTAACATGATTCTGGAGGGGGAAAAAAGCTTCTTTAATTATATGATCGAATGCAATAAAGTCAACTTCCAGATGTTTGAGGTATGGAAAACATTTTGTCCATAAGATAAAGACCAAATAATAAAACTGATTTTTTTGGAGGGAGGAGACTTTTAAGGAAATTGTTTTCAAATACTGCTAATATGAAATAAACATGTTTTGAAGACTTTTATATAAAAATGTTTTCTTTCCAACTCTGCACTGAAATTGAATGGAAGCAATTAAAGTCCTGTGTCAAATCTACCCCATCTTCTAATGTGAAATGCCAGTTCTTAATAATAGACTATATTCATATTCTGCTTTCAATTCATTATCGTCCTTGACTTTTCTAAATCCCGTTGTCTTCTATAAGTAAATATTGCAGGTACTATTGCCCGGAATCTGAAGATGAGGAAACTGAGTCTCGGAATGGTTAAGCCTCCCGTTTCTGCTTTAATCACAATGCTCCCATCTCCGTGTGCTGCACTCATGTTTATAACAAACAGTGGTTGAAGGAAAAATTCACATGCTAGTTTTAAAAACGCAATATTCTTGATTCAATGTAAATTCCTCTGTACTCTTAAAATGTAATGTGAACCAAAGTGACATGAATAAAATACCCTTGTCCCAAAAGACTCAGATATGGATTTCAGTGATTTCTTACCGTCCCCTCTAGCCATGGTTTTCCCCTCTTTAGCCATGTTTTCCAAGAGTTATTTGGCAAAGTGCGTCCTCTTGTGGTCAGTGCCTAAATTGCCATATAATATGAAGGGGGAAAAATGTGAACCAAGCAATAACCAGTGGGACTTCACAGGAAATTCAGGCAAGAGAATGAGAAATTGTACAGAAAGAAAACTTTTCATAAAGTGTACATGAATATAATGTAAGAAAACTTCTAGGGAAACAAGTGGATCAATTTACCTGAAAATTAAAGTACCAAAAGAAAAGATGGGAAGAGAAGATACCAACAGTGACTGCCACAGGTGGCAATAAAAAAAAGATTAAGCATGCATTTTTATATTTATTTATAATTGGTTGAATTCATTTCACATCATTTGCAAGATTTCTCCAACATTCCTTTGAAATAAGTAAGGATAGTGTCGACTTCAAAGGTTTATGTGGAACGTGGATATTATCTTCCCAAGATAACACAGGAAATAATGGTATGGAAGAGCCGGTCCTGGAATCAGGAGGACCTGAGTTCAAATTCGACTGTGTGGCCCTGAGCAAGTCATTGGGCCCTGTTTGTCTCAATTTTCTCATCTGTAGCGGGAGAAGGAAATGGCAAACCGCACCAGTATCTTTGCAAAGGAAAACCCCAAATGGGGTCAAGGAGAATCGGACATTACACGATAAAAAATGACTCAACAATAAGAGAAGGAGCTAGCCTTCAAGATTTCGTGCTCTCTGGGATTTATTGTTAGAAAAAAGAGGGACGGGGAAGAGGGAAGGGAGAAAGAGAGTCGGGAAGTAAAGGGAGAGAGGGAAGGAATCCACGTTGAGGACTCCCACTTCTGTCTGGCACTCTATCTGTCCGCCTCCAACACCACCCCAGAATTATAAAGGAATATCCATTTTCTTACAATGTATCGCTATCACTTGAAACATGAACCGAACAGATAAAAATTAAGAAGCATTAGGAGTTGCTGTATTTTTCGTGTTTCTGATTTGGGACAGGAGAGAGAGGACTGTGATTTCTTCAGTAGTATTGATGAGGTTAAGACGAGGGCACCTCCTCAGAGACTAAGGAAATTTGTCGTCGAAGTTTTTGTTGTTGAATAAATAGTTCTTCCATAATTGAGAAACCCACTCCAACCCTCATCCCCACCCCACCTCCAGAGAGCCTCCCTTACTTAACGGGGTCACTTTTATAAGCTGAAGACAGGTAGGAGCTCAAGTCTTCTTGTTCCAACCTTAATAGCCTCCTGGGCGCCCTCCTCCGACAACAGAGCATCTGGGAGGGAATCTATGTCCCCAAGTCACCTGAGAAGAGAAGATGCCTTAGCATGGCACTGGGCTCCAATGAACGCCTAGGCAGCAGCAGGAAAGACTCCTCCGGTCCTCCACCTGAATCTGCCAGTTGAGGAATCCCTGTGTTCGCCTCACTGGTCACTAGAGGCTCTGTCAAGCTTCCTTCCCTGGGTCTGCAGGTGAGGTCCTCAGGCTGCTCTGAGACTGTCAGGCGTGGCCAGCTCCATCGGCACCGCCCACAAATACAGTCCCTGCAAAGACTCTGGGGCCGATTTCTCTAATCAGTGTTTCCTGTTGTGTTTTGTTTTCTTCAGACCTTCATAAGACCGACACACATTCTTCCTCTCTGTGGACTGCAAATGAGCCAAATTTGTAGTTTGAGAGCAGAGTTGGTTTTGATTTATGGAAGGGTGTGTATTTGTGTGTGTGTGTGTGTGTGTGTGTGTGTGTGTGTGTGTGTGAATGGGAGTAAAGAGGGAAATGGGAGTGAGGGAAGGAATAAAGTCTCTTGTTCAAAGCACAAAACATTTTTATAGGATAAAAGTCGCTCCAGAGCTGAAAAAGTCCTTAGAATCCCTCGAATCCAACTGCTTCATTTTATAGAGAAAAAAATACTGAAGCAAAAAAGGGGTTAAATTTGGACAAAGCCCTGAAGCTAGTTTCTGCGGCCGAAATATGAACAAAAAACTTCCTGACTTTAGGTCCACTAAGCCACTGCCTCAAGAGTACAAAACGAAAGGAGACCTTTCCATGTGCTTAACATAAATAGATAAGCAAACAAGCAAACGAATGAATGGATGGATAGATAGATGAATAGATGATAAATAGATAAATGGACGAACAGATAAAATGGAGACGCAGAAGCGGCCAAAAGGATTTTTTGGGCACCCAAACTTTCTCGGCCCTGGAGATCTTCAAAGCCGAACTGAGAATAAGCGATCAGTTTTCTACCCAATCAATCAACCAACACGCGTTTATTAACTGTAATGGTCCAGACTCTGCTAGACCTTGGTTGCACTAAGGCCACAGTGAGACAGTCCCTGCCCTCAGGAGGCTTTCATTTCTTGGCGGAAGATAGCTCATATATGCAGCTGTAAGAGGAGGCGCCTCACCAAGATTTCTACAGTATGATATAAAATAAACACAAGGTAGTAGTGCTGGTCGGCGCCACGGAGGTTAGTTCAGTGCTTGACCCGTGGTAAGCGCCTAAACTGGCTAATTTGATTATTTGTTCGAAGGGAAATTCTCTAAAGAGGATTTTCTTAAGGTTGTCTTAAATGGCTTCAATGAGGGATGCTAGGGCGAAGTGACTTTTTCTTCTTTGCACCCAGACGTTTTCGCAGTGACTCTGCTGACCTCACCAGAGAAGGTCACCGATTTAGGCTCCGCTACATACTTGGCGGTAAAGAAGTGGTTCGTTTGAGCCCACTTTCATCCCAGAACCTGTAGGTGAATTCAATTCCGCTTCGTCTGTCTTCAGTGCGCAGGGATTTTATGGTAAGCCAGGAGAGAGGCGACACCACCTCGCCCTGCAAAAACCATGGCATCTTCCACCACTCGCAGAGGAGCAGGCATGTCTCTCCCTGCTCCCCTCCCCCCAAGGCACCTTTAGTTGCAAACTTAGAAGAGAGCTCGGCTGACAGTGGACTAAAAGGCTAATTCATACTTCTCTCCCGAACTAGATCAGGGCCACACTCTGGAGGACCCAGAGAACTAAAAGCACTTTATTTTCCAGGGGCCAAGCTTGGTTCTCCAAGGCTGGCGGGGGGAGGAGCTCCTGTCCACAGCCTCTCCTATCTCTGGGTCGATCAAAGTCCTATATCTGCCAGAGCAACAGAGAACCTGGCCGGAGTCTGAGAGGTCCCCCCTCGACCCTGGCCAGGTCCGGCCCATTCCAATCTGGCCCGAGCTTTACAGAAGTTTATGGAAGGCCTATGCGCAGGCAGAGAGAAGTTCGGCTTCACAGACTGGTTCAGAAGCTGTCTTGGAGATGACTGATCCGATAAAAAGGGCTGCTTCCTAATTACAAAAGCTGTGTAGTCACGACCAAACATTGGGCTGATTCATTTTGGACTCGATTTCTCTTCCTCCTTGCCCCCAGCCCGTTACCTTTTGACATTATGCCCTAGTACAGGTAATGTTTCGATTGCATTTAGCCGGCCTTTTCGTCTTGCCCCTTCCTAGGGCAGTCCCCTGACACTCACTCTCCCAGGCGTTACAAGGGAAATAATTGAATTCATCTTTTTATTTTCTTCTCTTCTCTTT
>NW_027185797.1:35043831-35086337 GCF_028583685.1 Petaurus breviceps papuanus
CCTTCCTTCCTTCCTTCCTGGTAGAGGGGGGCAGAGAAAATGACAAATTTTAATCGAAGCAAAAGACCAACTAAAGCATGAAGCAAGTATTCAGAGAGCTCCTGGGACGGACCTCTGAGGTTGCAGACCCCGCCGCTCAAGCTGCAGCTCAGTTGAGTTAGGAATGAATGCTATGGACTTACATGTTTCTGGGAGTTTCGGGAAGCCCCCAGATCGCAGGCTTCGGGGACACATTTCTTCTTCCCAGAAGAGCTAAGGCCTACAACGGCCATCTGAGTCACGGAAGGCTGCGCCTAGTAGAACTTTCTTTTCAATGAAGCTTGGGTACTTAAGGGACAAAATCTAGGTCTACAAGAATTTCCCTCTTTCTTCGATCCCTACCCCCCCCCCCCCCCCCCCCCCCCCCACCGTATGCTACACCAAAACATTGCTCTGTAGTGAGGGGGGATAAGCTTGTTGGCCTGCATGCAGGGAGTTAGGCTACTCATGTATTTTAAAGGAATGAACAAATACAGGCATCATGGACTGATCAAATCAGACCAGGTACTGCTTTTATTTTCCTGCAAGTCTACCTCCAGGCCTTCTTCACAACCAACCCTCATTCAGCTTAGAGGAATCTTCAATAACCCCCCACCCCATCCCCGTGCAGCCCAGTCAGAGGGAGTTTGCTGAGGATTTCAGTCAATGGGGTCATCAGCCACGGCTCTACTCTGCTGGACTAGCCTTGGCCTCGATACCCATCCTCACCCTCACCTCCTCCGCCCCAGTCTTCAGGAAAAGTGAGGACTTTAACTCTCAGGCCAGCCCTCTGGAAGTAACCAAGCAGAGTCGAACCATGGAGTTCTTTTCGGGTTTCGAAAGTGCATGAATGAGCTCAAACGCTCCCCTTAGCAAAGAAAAAGTGGGGAACTCAAAGAAAGGACGCTTGGGGCCCATGGACTGGGAAGAGAGCTCACGGTTAGACAGATGAGTTTCTTTAAAATAATAGTTACATTTTTGGGAAAGTGTAGCTCTGTAGGACCCAAAACGAACTAGCATTTTGGGGCAAATCTCTTCTCCAGGAACCTCCGGTCCGGCTTATCCGTGCTTTGCCGAGCGAAGAAACCATCACCCCGCCCCAGTTGTAACCATGTCCTGCTTTTTCAGCCTCCTCCTTCCTCTTTATTGGTTTTTACTGTTTCGCAAAAATGTTTGGAGTCTCCTAGTCTCTTAACTCTCATGCATGTATGAGTGAGTGTGGGAGCACGTGTGGGAAAGGGAGATCACCCTCAACTTGTGGGGGGGAGGGGGGCATTCAGAGGATTTTTAGGAGACCACGTGGTCTTCAGAGGAATCCAACTGCACTCTTTGTGGGGCTGTGATTTAAAGGAACACGCCACCTGCTGGGGGGGAGGGAGGGGGAGGGGATGGAAGGGAATGGAAGGGATTAAGTTTTAATGTGGCCTTCTAGCATCAGCCTCCTGCGAGCAAAGGACAGTGGCCGCGTCCGGCTCTGCACACCCCTGGGCCTTCTTTTGTAGGAAGTTTTGTCTCCTGCCTTCCACCTTGGAATATCTGATGCTGCTACTGAGCTTGTGGGATCCTAGGGTCTGAGGGTGCACCCGGTAAGTGATCAGAGGGATTGCCTCTCTGTTTCTGAAAGGTGAAGAGCGTGTCCATAGCAGAGATGCCTGAACCTGGAAATGTCCAAGTGTGCGGGGGTCCTACATGCCATCCGCACAAATACGAGGATGCTTGGGCCCGGCCGACACGCGAAGGATCCAGGTCATCACTATACTGACCAATGGGGATGCTATCGAGTCTTCTGACAAGCCCCCCGACTAGCCCTGATCTTCCAAGCACCCCTCAAAAACACAATTTGTCGGCCCAAGGGGGATCCCAAACTGTCCACCCGGAGCTCAGGGAAAAATGGAAGCAATGAAGTGTCCGCTGAGCTGGGTCCGCTGCTGCCTAGGCTAGGCGAGCCAGGACCGTCAGGTACCAGCAGCAGGGGCAGCGAGGATTTCGGGGCACGGGTTGCTGGCTCTGGGACAAAGTCTACCAAGGGGAGCTAAGCAGCCCAAGACTTGGTGGGGAGGATGGAGAGGAGGGAGGAGAAAGAGGAGCTGAAGGGTGGGGGGCAGTGTGAAGCGGCAGTGTGGAAGAGGTAGGCGGGAAGGGGGGCAGGGCCACCAGCCCCGAGAAGGCCGAGGCCGAATCGCGTTTGAATGGCTCTGGAAGAAGAATGGCTTGGCCGGGAAGGAGAGCTGGGGGGCGGGGAAGGGAGCGCAGGGAAGGGAATGGGGAGGGGGAAGCGGTGGGGGGGGGGGGGGTGCAGAAAGCGGAAACTTGCCTCCCCAACTCCGCGAAGTCCCTCCTCCTCGCTTCTGGCCAATGGCGCAGCAGCTGACCCGGCCTCGGGCCCGCAGGAGCTATAAGAGCCTTCCCCCAACTCCCAGACACTTCACGGGGCTCCGAGGCAAGCATCACGCGGAGCAGCCCGGCAAGAAGGGGGAGGCCGTAGCGATCTCGAGCGTTTGCTCCCTTTGGGGACCTCGCTGCGGTCCGCACCTCCCCCTCCCTCCCTCTCCCCTCCCCCGCATCCCCTTCCTCCCTCCCTCCCTGGGCTCCGGCCGTCGCCACCCCCTAACCCTCGCGGGGCGCGCCGTAGTAGCACCCACAGGGAGCGGAGCCCCGACAGGGGCCAGACCGAACTCTTGGGGCCGCCCGGGGCCACGAAGCTGGCGGGTTAACGCGCCCCTCTGGCCTCTCCCCCCTCCCCTCCCCCCAGCCTTCCCTGCCCTTCGCCCCCCCGGGCTCGGGAGTCCCACGTCGTGGCCCAAGAGATGATGCAGGACGTGTCCAGCTCGCCAGTCTCCCCAGCCGACGACAGTCTGAGCAACAGCGAGGAGGAGCCCGACCGGCAGCAGCCTAGCGTGGGCAGCAAGCGCGGGGGCCGTAAGCGGAGGTCCAGCCGAAGGAGCGGCGGAGGCGGCGCGGGCGGAGGCGGCGGCGGGGGCGCCGGCGCGGGCGGCGGCGCGGGCGGCGGCGGGGGCGGAGGAGCAGGAGCGGGGGACGACCCGGGCAGCCCGGCCCAAGGCAAGCGGGGCAAGAAGTCAGCCGGCGCGGGCGGCGGGGCCGGCGGCGGCGGGGGCAGCAGCAGCGGCGGCGGCAGCCCCCAGTCGTACGAGGAGCTGCAGACCCAGCGGGTCATGGCCAACGTACGGGAGCGACAGCGCACTCAGTCGCTCAACGAGGCGTTCGCGGCGCTGCGCAAAATCATCCCCACGCTGCCCTCCGACAAGCTGAGCAAGATCCAGACTCTCAAGCTGGCCGCCAGGTACATCGACTTCCTCTACCAGGTCCTGCAGAGTGACGAGCTGGACTCGAAGATGGCCAGCTGCAGCTACGTGGCCCATGAGCGCCTCAGCTATGCCTTCTCGGTGTGGCGAATGGAGGGCGCCTGGTCCATGTCGGCGTCCCACTAGCGGCAGCGGCCGCCACTCGGCTCAGGCAGGCCAGGAGACCCAGGTAAGGGCCAGCTGGAGGCCTTGCACTCCGCCCCTGGGCCCCCCCCCCCCCCCCCCCTCCCCAGTCCTCCTTCTCTCCCCTAGGAAACCCAGGGACCCGCCTGAGACCTCCGGGGCTGGCACTCCAGCCCCGAACTCCTGGCTCTCCCTCCTCCTCCTTCTTCCATCCTTTCCCCGGGGGTACAATTGAGGATAAAGGGTCGAGATTAGATGGTGTGCGTGTGTGTGTGTGTGCGTGTGTGTGCGCGCGTGCGTGCGTGCGTGTGTGTGTGTGTGTGTGTGTGTAAAAATAAAAATAGACGGACACGAATTTAAACAGTCATTCCGAGAGGCTCAGGGGCATCGAGTCGCAGGTACACCCAAACACCTTTACTGAGAGACACATTGAGCTAGAGATAGATCCAGATAGGGGTCCGACTCTTATCGCCAATGCCCCTCCAGCCGCGATCTTCTCTGATGAACCGAGTTTGCCGACAGAGGACTACTGAGTCCTCCAGCTCAAAATATCCTCTGTTTCCAGCTGGGATTAGATCCCCAGGCGGGCTAGCTCCAGGGCTTCAGCTTCAACCTCAGGACTTTGTTTCTCTCCTTAAAGATGGGCTCCTAAATTCCACCCCCACCCCCCTCGCGCACACACACACACACACACACACACACACACACACACACACACACACACACACTTCCCCTTTCCTTCCACCCACCCACTTCCTTTTGCCTTAATCCTTCCAGGTTGTTAAAAGCTCTTCTTTTTCCCTCTATGGTGGGTTAAAGAGCAGAGTTCAAGGGAAAGAGGGGGAAAAAAGCAAACAGCCGTATAGACTAAACTCTAAATAGGAATTTGAGCTGTAATAATATTTTTCCCACCTCTGGATTTTTACAGATGGCATTGCTTCCAGAGAAGGAGAAAATGGACAGTCTAGAGACTCTGGAGCGGGATAATTGCAAATAGTGATAATAATAATTACACAACGCCAAGGATTTTCTTGAAAATTGCAAGAACTATTCTGAAACCCAAAGCATCCAGGCATGGGGAGCAATTAAGAGACCAGGGGCTTTGGACACGGCCTCCCAGCTGGGCAGCGGGCAAGCCATCCTCACCCTCTACATTCTGATAGAAGTCTCAACAGTTGTCGTTATCTGACGAAGAATGTTTTTTATTTTTATTTTTTCCCATGCATGCATTCTCAAGAGGTTGTGCCTGCCAGTCACAGAAAAGAAAGGTACTCAATGTGAATGGTCTCCATTTTAAAATGGTTAACAACCAGAGGAAATGAAAAGAAAACCTTTAGAGATTTAAGGAAAAAAAAACTCATAGGCAAAACCAAAACAAAACTCTGGGTTCAAACTGTTTACACACACCTGGCCCAGATACTTCTATTCTTTTTTTAAAAATTTTTCCTCTGAGAAAAAAAAAAAACTAAACTAAAAAAGTCAAACGACATTCTATTTATTTATTGATGACCCATGTTAAAATGCAAATAGATCTGGTGTCTAAGTGCATTCATATTTTTATGATTGTTTTGTAAATATCATTGTATATTATTTTTCTGCAATAAATGAATATGATTGAAGTTTTAAGAACCTTTAAGTTTGGACCATATTTTTTTTTAATTCGGTATTACACTGGAACTAGAAAATTGCTCTTTTCACCGTAAAAACACCCAGGAGAAAGGGGTCCTGTTGATATAAACAAACCAGGGAAAAGGGCAAATAAAGAGTCTTGTGATAGACCCAGGGCAAGTTATTTCGAAGAACAGCCTCACTATTATTTTGCTGAGGTGTTCCTTGGTTTTGGGGGGAAGGAGTATTAACTTTCAAAGGTACCTTGGGAGAGTAATAGGTATAAGAATGGTCACCTTGAGACTGAAATACAATTACTTTTGAAGGAAAAGAATGGAATTGGAATTATAGTTTATAATTTGAGAAAGAGAATTTGGTTGTCTTCTCCACCCCATTGTGTGTGTTTGTTTTGAGGAAAAGTTTGTACTTTATAGAAAGGGGTGTGTATGGGAAGACTCAAATATATAGTCAAATTTTAATGTATGATGACAAATTGAAAATAATCATTACCTAGATAATAATATTCTCAATTAGCTTAATAGAAAATTCAAAACTAAGACTGTTTTTCACATTAAGATGTTCAGTAGCTGTTGGGCTAGGGCCTATCACAAATGTACCTTCATCTGTGTATATATTTCAGAGCAGAATATTGGGGGAAGATATGACATACTAATAATCTAAGCAATGATTAAAGGAGTCCCGCTTGGTCATTCCTAATCAAATTATAATTTTTAGGCACTTTCAAAATTTTAGTTCCAAAGTCTCCTATCTATATCTCCTTCCCCCAAATTAACCTCAAAATAAAACACCTGGGCAATCCATTTAGGTTTTATTCCATATAGGGGTGGGGAGGGGAACAGTAAAGTAAAGACCTGCTTAGCTATCAATACATCAGGAAAAGGCGTTGTTTACCCTGTTTAGTTCCTAACTGAGACACTTGTGTTGAATTTTATTGCCCAGAAAAGTGATTAGAGTCACAGGCTCTCTCTGACTTCTGCTGCATGGTTGTAGGCCATGTCTCAGGCGGGTCCCTGTGTTTATTCAAAATAGATAGATTTTCAGGGCTCAGGTTGGGGGAGACTTGAGTGCCTGATTGTTTTGGTTTCCTGATCTTGGAATTACCATCCACAGCCCACCTAATGGTTTGGTACATTTCTCATCCAGGATCTTTTAGATAATGGCTTACAACAGGAAACACAATGGATTTCTTGGCATTATAGTAGGGGGATAGACTGAAAATCAGACTTAGATTTTGGTGGCCCTGTCACAAACATCAGAAAGGAGAGGGAAGGGGAGTTGGGGGAGGAAGGAAGTCTATGAAGGGTTAGGGAGAGATTAGTGAAGTGGGCATTTTCTGACTTCTTCAGTTCTCTATACAAGCATTACCTTGATCTCTTCATTTCTGAACATTTGATATATATATAATGTCTTCTTATGGATTATCATGGAGAGATTCAAGAGTCCATAAAAGGTCAATTTAATCTCTTTTATATCAGTGTGTATATAAATAGATAGATGGATACACATATTTTTTTTTAAAAACATGCTGAGATTTATCTCTATTTTTAATCTCATGCTTTCTGTGCTTTCTCACCTCCCGATATCTTTTCAAAGAGAAATAATTTGGAGAAAAGAGACCTCCTTTTGTTGTGTAATAACACAAAAGGACCAGTCAAAAAATAGTTGGAAAACACTAAACAGCTCCCCCTCCCTCCAATTTTAAAAATCCGGGTGGGGAGGGAGAGTGTGAAAGACAGTGTAAAGTTTTCTCAGCTTTAGAGCTGGAGGAGAGATTTCGAAGACCATCTCATTGAACTCTCTTTTTAAAGATGAGGAAAGGAAGGTCCACCAAGTGAAATGACTTGCCCAGGGCCATTGTAGCTAGTGAGTGGTAGAGCTTCATAACACTAGGCCAGGTCCTGTGTCTCTTAGTTCAGTGCTTTGTACTCAACACCCTGATGCCAGTTGTAGGAAATGATTGTGGAAAATATTGCATGTGAAATATAATTTTCTGCTTACTGAATATTTTTGCATCACCTAACCTTTTTCACACATAATAAATCACCAACCTGTTTTTTTTTTTGTGATAACAGAAGTTAAGCCACTACCATTTAATAATAACAATAATTATAACGATAATAATAATATCGTAATCACTTTTTTTTTTATCAAGATGAGTCACTTTGGGGAATGAAAACCTCACCACCTCCATTTTATATTTGGTGTTTGCCTGGGTTCAGGAGTTTTGCAGTTCAGCCAGAGTCCATTAAGATAGAGTCAGCATTATTGAGGAAAACGATGAAATTGTCCTCTGGGAGCGGTAGACACTTTTGAAGTGGAATACTGCCTCTGCTTGGGACATAATGATTTCTAATCTCGTTGTCAACTACTATGGTCATATAGACCCATTTTCTTATAGGGGAGGGGGGAGCAGAAAATTAACTTTCTTGCAGACGTTATTTTCCTTTTATTTTTTTAATGTCATGGGTACCTTTCGCACCATAAAGACTGACAACAATTCCCGAATAGTTAGTTGCAGGTACACAGCTGGAAAAAGACAGGATCGAAACTCGGACAATCGAGGCAATTAGTTACTTTGTTTCTCTTTTAACAGAATATCAATCGTTGAATACACTGTTTCTACTTAAATGATGGAATAAGATTCTGATTCTTTCCGTTTCCAGTTCCAGTTGATCGTGTAGATTTCAAAGGACACTTGGCCTTTAGGGGGAAAAAATAAAATAAATAAATAAGGAAAATTTTGCACATTCCATGGTTTGGCAAACTCAGAACTAGCTATTTTCTCTAGTCCAGTATCAAATTCTTCTCAGGCATATGATTTCACTTGAAGTCCTGCCCAGGAATCTTTCAAAGTGAGCGTTTGTCCCGCTCTCATGATGTCAGGCGGTTTTCCCTGAATCTGTAATTTTAAGGAAAACAAATAAACCCGCGGGGAACAAACTTTAGGGAAACCCAAACAAAATTCCGGGAGGACTGAGGGCTCACCTTCGGGGGGCGGGGTGTGGAGCGGGGCGAGGAGGGACAGCGGACAAATGATAGACGTGCGTGAGGGGCAAGAAGCCTGCGAGATGCTGTGGGAGTGGGGGTGAGGAGCGGTAGCCATCTTCAGTCACTTCCTGGAGGGCCCCAGAACCCGGAATAGAGCAGGCGGTCACAGTGGTCCGCCGGGAAGCAGCAAGAAGAGGCTGACCTTAAAACCAGGAGTCTGCAACCCCAGGATGATTCGCCTAGAGAAAGGGAGAGGAAAAAGAACTTCATCTACCTCTCACAAGGTTTTGAGTGCCGATATCCCAGGGCTCAGCTCTCCCTGGATGCGTTCTGAGATCTGACAGGAGAAGGAAAGGGCTCCTTGGGTAGATTTCTCAAAGGCACTGAGTTCGTCCGCGGTTTCTTAAAATTGCATACCCCTTTGTAACCAGAGACTTTACAGTTCAAAACCCCAGCGCCTTTCCAGGTCCCGTCCCCCACTCTCACCCCCACCTTCTTGGAATCTCACCCCAGTAAACACTGCACGGGATACTAAAAAAAAAAAATACTTTAAACTTTTGTAAGGGCTCCTGCGACTGTAGCCCCCTTAATGTTCTTGGCAAATCAAAGCACGTGTCCTTTGAAGAAGGTGTGTAATTGGAGTTTAAGGCATGTATGGAATTCCCAGATGTCTATAAAATAGGAAGGAGCATGTGGCAGGTCACTTGAAGGTGGAGAAGGTTAAATTCACTTGCACAAGAGCCCCCCCCCCCCCTCTTGTGGAAAACAGTCGTTCCCCCCCCCCCATTTTATAAGGACCAGGCGATAAGCCTTTGGAAGAGATCCCAGTGATTTTATAAAGTCCGGATAATAAATATCTGATTCCATGAATAAAAGTCAAAATACAGTTGTGGCAACACAACAGCACCCGGCCCCGGAGAAAGTAGGCAGGTTGAACTTGGCTGCAGGTCGGTTTTGGAAAAGCCTCGTAGTAAACGTCGGATGTTTCTTTTAATTAATTTCTAGGGATGGTTCGGAGTATTTCTGAGGGTGACCTAATCTGAAATGAGGGAGCAGAATCTGGACAGAAAGAAAAAGGAAAAGGAAGGGAAGGGGGAAAAGAAGGGAAGGGAAGGGAGGGGTAAGAGGAGAGACAGGAGAAGGGAAATATATTCTCTCTCTGTCTCTGTCACTGTCTGTCTCTGTCTCTGTCTGTCTCTGTCTCTGTCTGTCTGTCTCTGTCTCTGTCTGTCTGTCTCTGTCTCTCTGTCTCTGTCTGTCTCTCTGTCTCTCTGTCTCTCTCTCTCCCCCCTCTTGTACAAATGGCTTGAAAAGCAATAACAACTCCACACTTTAGGATCTGATCAATAGGGTAAAGGGGGGGGGGGGCACTTCCAGTTTTTTAACTCTAAATCTGAATCTCTCCGTTATTTCCTCTCCAGATATTTTGTCCTCAGTTCAGATAAACAGTATGTGCTAATCTTAGGTTAGATACTGCCCTCCTTGCCCTTCTATAGTCAGGTTGGAGTTTGGAGGCTTTGAAGGAAGAAGAGAAGAGAGAGGAGGAAAAGGAGGGAGGTGCTCGCCAAAGCCCCTGCCACTGTGGAGCTCCCGGGGAAGGGCGAGGGGACAGAGAGGCAGGGGAGGGCAGAGGGTGGCCAGGGCATGTTAACAGGAGGGAGATGGGAGGCCAGCAAAAAACTCCTTCAGTTCCAGAGAGCACCAGAGTGGAGGCCCGGTGTGTGTAGACGGGTGTCTGTGTAGAGACCGGCGGTGGAGAGCGGGGGGAGCCTCAGAGGTGAAGGAAGCCTGACATTTGAAAAGTGAAACAGGTAGGTTTATTTTGACCAGATGTTTGAGCTTTTCTGAAAATGTCACGTGAAAGGAACAGATGTACAAGTTGCAAACCCGACCACGCCTGCTCCAGCAAAGGAAGGAAAAGGCTTGAAGGCAGGCAGAGTAATGCCAGTATCAATCACCCTCCTTATTTCTGTAGGTTTTTCTGCTTAAATGTTTGTTGTCAGTCAGGCAGGGGGAAAAGCGTGAGCTGCTTATGGCTGGAGTGCGGCGGCGGCAAGGTGGTTCAGGCTCAGCGCGCTCTACCCGGATTCCCCCCGCGGCTTCCTGGGCTCCCCGGAGTCCTCCCTTTAGCTTTGGGGGGACTCGGGAACGAGGAGCAGGGAACTTGCCCTTGACTCCCTCAATCCTCACCTCCCCCTTCTCTTCTCGTTCTCTCCGCTTTCTCCTTCCTCCTACTCTCAGCACACTGAAGGAAGTTTGTTTGATCCTGGGAAACCGATCGGCTCTGGTTTGGAAAAGCTGAGACTAATCAATTGCCCTTTGGAAGCTGAGAGTGGGGGGTGGGGATTAGGAGAGCCTGGAATGTCGGTCCTTAATCAGCCTCCAACTGCAAGAGGAAGGCACGGCCTGAAGGGCGAATGGGCGCGGGCTTCCAGGGCTCTCGGCCTCGGGCCGGACCGAAAAGCCCTCTCCATCACCCCCAGCCCAGCCGAGCCCAGTCCTGCTCTGCTTAGCTCCTGAGCCTAGGAGTGAAGGAGCCTGCGGACCCACGGGTCCTTAACCGGATGGGCGCCTTCTGCTCTGCCTAAGGGTGCGGGTTTTCAGAATACAGATTTGTTTTTAGCTCAGAAACCACAGTATCCTCCGGAGAATTCAAGTACTTTATAAGTTTGACAGTTTGGGAAGATACATAAAATTATATTTCCCTTCGTTTAAAAGATGTGTCCGCTCTGCAAATAGCCGTAATTCCAGGGGGAAAAAATTTCATGAAGCCCGCTATTGCTGGTCCCCCAATATCTCTATATTTCTACCTACATCCCACCTCTCTGTCATGTATCTCCCATATATGTATATTACATAGACACATGTACAATATATCTGCATTATTTGTGTCTCAATATCCATATCTACATAGATATAAGCACGAACATATGCAAGTATATTGTAGTTGATGTACATATATCTATATGTATATATGGGTATATGTATATGTGAATGAATATACAAATGTAATATTTATCAACAATCATTCTTCAAATACCTTTGCCAGGACCTAGTGACACAAAGCAAAAATAACAAATAAACAAACAAACAAAAAAAAAAAAACACCCCAGAGCAAAACAAGAAAAACTAGGAAAAAAAAGACCAACCTGCCCCCATCTCCTTAGTTAGCTTACGCTATACTGGGGAAGCCAAGCACATACATAAGTCTATACAGCATACATATGAAGGGAAAATAAATATACAAACGAAACAACAAAGGAAGAGACAGAATCACTTGGCAAACAGCTAGTGCATATTTCTATAATATTGATAGATTGCCTATGTGGCTATGACTAGAAAGAGCAAACTAGTTTTATCTAATATCTACATCTCTAGGTGTATTTAGTTATTGGTAGAGAGATATAAAGGCACGGAAGAGTGTTGATCTGTATTTCTGGAGGCAATATCACCCCCGGGGATTTGTTTTCTTCTTTGCTTGTTTGTATAGACATCCTAATGGATTTTTAAAACTTTCTTTAAAGGAATAAATTCCTAAAGTATTTCAATATAAAAGCGACTTGCTGATACCAGAGCTTCATATAAGAATACAATGTTACCCTCAGGTTTGTGTTGAGACATTTTACCTTAAGCCAGTTCTGCGTGGAGTGTTTATGTCGCCCTGCCCAGTCGTGTGCAGATGAATTACCAGCTATAGAAAGAGATACACAATTATAGCTATATAGATGTATTCGTCATGAAAGGTATAATATTTAAAATTTAAATCAGTGAATACATTGTTTTTTTTTTTACTATGTTTTATAACTATAGATTGCTATAGAAATTAAGATTATTTTGGCTTGATTTGGTTTTGGCCCAGACCTAGAATTTCAACAGTCTAGGGAGCTTTCTGCAGTCAGGAAACTCCTTCTAATGCAGATCAGGAACTGTTCTGCAGCTTCTCATTTTTTAGAGAATCTGGGGAGGGGAGAGGAGGAATTAAATGATTTACCTAGGGTCACACAGCCAGGATGTGTCCTACGGGAGAGATCATTGCTCCATTAGAAGACACAGTCTCTGAGAACACACACACACACACACACACATACACACACACACATGCCCTAGTCTTCAGAATATTAATTCAACCTTACCATCAATATTCATTGTATTCCACTTTACAACCCTAGAGACAATAGAAATATATTTAAGAGATCATATTAGCTTTGAGGTTGACAAAGTTAAACACACCTCGGACCAAATAATGCCAGATAAGATTGAATTCCATGCTACTCCTAAGGTAAGAGGTTCCAAAATCCAGACCCAGATATATTGCCCAATTTAGATCAAGATGTGATTATCCTGTGTAGAGCTCCATGGAGATCCTTGTTCATCACTTCTGAACTGGCACAGAGGGTCTTCTACCTTTTTCATTATCTCATGGTTAAGAAATAGACATCAGCCTTGCTCCACAGGCAAAATCTGACAAATGGATCATTCACTTCAGTCAGAAAGAAAGAGAAAGGAAGAAGAAATGAAGAAGGAAGGAAGGAAGGAAGGAAGGAAGGAAGGAAGGAAGGAAGGAAGGAAGGAAGGAAGGAAGGAAGGAAAGAAGGAAGGAAGGAAGGAAGGAAAAGAAGACAAACAAAAAGCAAAAAATAATCCTCCAGAATAAAGCCTTAGGTGATCAATACTAAGATTGTGGGTGAGTGAGGGGGGTAGGGAAAGAAGGAGACTCAAAGGAGAGCATGAATTGAAAACAATTTGAAAAGTTCTAATCATCCTATGAATGTCAATACTACTATTTGCTGTTACTACTGTTGGTGTTATTGTTATTTTTCAAACAGTAGATAATTTATTAAAGGAGTCCATCTCTAAAATGATAATCTGCTTCAGGGTAAGAGACTTTTTTTTTTAAGGAGAAAATTTTTCAGTGTAGCAGTTTAATTATAGAGTTCATGAGCATTTCTAGCCCACCTCAAATCCAAACTTGATCAACGCTTTCATGTGCACTTAAAATGTCTTCCTATTCCTAAAATTCAATGGTGGAAGATACTTTTTTTTTTCACCACATGGAAGGGAAAATAATTTTCTTCAGTTGTTTGAGATCGCTTTGTCTCTTCTCCTTCTTCCCCTCCCCCTCCTCCTTCCCCTCATTTTCCTCCTCCTCCTCCTCTTCCTCCTTCTCCTCTTCCTCTTCCCACTTTTCCTCTCTGTCTGCCTGATGTTTATACATGACTGTCTCAGTTTCTATGCCTCGGTCTATCTGTCTCTGTCTCTCTCTGTACCTCTCTCTCTCTGTCTCTGTCTCTCTCTCTCTGTCTCTGTCTCTCTCTGTCTCCGTCTCTCTCTGTCTCTGTCTCTCTCTCTCTCTGTCTCTCTCTCTCTCTCTGTCTCTCTCTCTTTCTCACACACACACACACACACACACACACACACACAATCCTCTTGTATCAAATTTTGGAAAAAAGCGGGGGGAATCGCAAGGCAATTTTAGGACACTTCCTTTGCCTTCTCTGTCTTGCACCCAGGTTTGACCTCTCCTAATATCCTAATTAAGTTTAAATTTGATGGCAGCCCCCCTGGAAAGGTCAATTTCAGCCCTCATTCACACCTCGAAAATCAAGAGGATGTATCAGGGACAAAGACACCCATCCCAGAGACATTTTGGGGAAGGGAAAGAGGGACAGCAAGAGGGAATCCAACTTCAAATCCTATTTTTAAGCCTTTTCAGAGAAATAACAACAAAAAGAAACGAAAAAATAACCCTGGGAGGGGGAGAGGGAGGGGAAGGAAAGAGGGAGGGAAGGGGGGAGAAGGAGACAGGGAGGGAGGAGAGAAGAGAGAGGAGAGAGGGGGGAGGGGGGAGAGAGAGAGAGAGAGAGAGAGAGAGAGAGAGAGAGAGAGAGAGAGAGAGGGAGAGAGAGAGAGAGAGAGAGAGAGAGAGAGAGAGAGAGAGAAGCAAGCTCACACAGATAGCAATACAGAAAGAGAGGAGAGGGATAGAGGCAGAGAAGAGCAACAGAAACTGAGACAGACGCAAAGAAAAACAGAAATAGACACACAGAGAGATAGAAAGACATAGAGAGAGGAGAGACAGAGAGAGAGAAACGGAGACAGCGAGACTATTAATATCCACTCCAGAGCCGGCTTTTCCTTTACCTCCTAGATTTGGGGAGGTTTTGAAATGGGATATCCCTTTCCCTTTTCCGCCCCAGTCTTTTCTTCCTCCAGCCTTCCCAATTAAGTTGGGCTTTGCTAATGAGCTGGGACCAAAGGTAGCTAACTAGCTCCAAGGTCTTTCCTCTGCATTCTCTCCAGGACCCTTAGGGGAGAGAGCTCCTGGGAAGGGCTCTCCCTCAGGATGGATCGCTGAAGAGTACCAACCGATCTCACTTCTTTGTGACCTCTGGCTCTACAATTTGAAAACCTGTAGTTGTGTGTGTGTGTGTGTGTGTGTGTGTGTGTTTTGTTTTGTTCCCCCCCTCCCCCACGGGCATGAAGTAGGTTGGGTAACTGTAAGACATTTCGAAACAGAAGGACAAATGGGCCACGTCTGTTTCCGACCTTCCATTGCCACTCCCAACCGCAGCCCCAGCTTCCCATTTCTAGACCTTTGGTTTACCTTAAGCAACCTTTAACGGGAGCCTGGGACACGAGGGAGTTTGCTCCTCCTCACTAGTGGGGAGGTGGGAAACAGAGATGAAGTCATGATGGGGGGGGGGGGTTCAGGCTGCAGGCCGCTCAAAGTGCGGGCTACTTGGGCAGTGTGGTTCCTGATCAAAGTAAATCATACTAAGAAGTAGATTGTGAAGATCAGAGATCCCTGAAGAACCAGGACCCAGAGCCAGGGTGAGCCTCTTTGCCCAGGGCTAGCACTAGCGTCTCCTTCCACCTCTGGCTCTTTCTGTCTCCTGTCTCTCTTAACTACCTGCCTATCTCAGTTGCCTTTGTTGTAGGGATCTTTCCTTGTTTATCCCTTTCTTCTCTCATTCTTTCTGCCTCTCTGAATGAGTTTCTATCTGAGTGCCTTTTGGTTTTTCTTTCTGACCGTCCCTGTCCGTCTCAGTCTGCCTCCGCCTTCATTCCCTCAGTCTCTTCTCCCTTCTCTCCTGTCCTCCTTCCTCTCCTCCTTCCCTCTCCGAGACAGTCCAAGCAGCCCAGCTAATCCGCCTGGAGGAGCAGTATCTCTTGACCCGGGTTTTTGCAAAGGCAGCTTTCCTCGGGCCAAGGCAGGGAATCAGCGGGAACTGATTTAAAAACACAAACAAACCAGAATCTCAGCCAACCAGGGCCATCCCCTTTCCCCACCCCGACAGCAGCTCTTCAGTAACCAAGACACAGTGACCTACGGGTTAGCTTTCGGTCTAGGCCCACCATTCCCCTGTCTCCTAGCTGGACTTGTTTGAAGTTCTTCCCTCTGAGAGAAAAAGACTGTTAGCTCAGGTCTCTGGCTGCCATCCCCTTCAGTCGCCAGGCAACCAACTAGCTGGCCTGAGCCAGGGTACCTGGGTCAAGATAATGCCTGTCCCAGCTCTGCTCTGAGGCCCCAGAGATAACTCCTAGCCTTGTCCATCACTCCAGATTGGATGGGGGAATCATCTCTTTGTCTCAATCTCCCCCCACACACACACATACACAGAGCTACCCCTGACCTGGATTTGAGTTCTCAGAAAATACTGGAGAACGCTATGGTCTCTTAAAAATAAGGAGGAACTCCAGTGCCGCCACCACCCCCCTTCCCCCCCACCTACCGTCGGCACTCTCTGTTTGACCTCAATGGAATTGGGGGCCCTGGCCTCTGTCTTGGCCTCTTCATCCTGCCTCAAGGGAGCCTGGGTTCTAGAGCACCTGCTGCTCTCCTGGAGCATACCAGTAGAGTCCTGGGCAGCACCATAATCTGGGCTCTTCTGCACCTCAAATCCTCTCCTCCCCCTCTGGGAGACTGAGAAGGTCTCTCTTCCTTGGTAGGGCCTGTTGGGCCCAGGACCAGGTGCATGCTTCAGGCTGAGGACTGATAGGCTACTCACACTCCCCCACCCCTTTCCTTGAAGCTGAAAGCATTGCCTCGCTGAGGCGGGTTTGTTAGGAGAACTGTTTGTGGATCGCAAAGATGGTCTTTGATCTGTGGATTGGGGGTGAGTTTGGAACAGATCTCCAGGCAATTGTCTGCTGTGAAGGCCTCTCTGGATGATTTATGACAAAGGGCTTCTTATGGACACTTCCAGATGCCAACGGCCTTCCCTGGGGGTGGGGGAATTCGTGAGAGTGCTTACTCGAAGGCACACTTAATAACACATATACCCCACCCCATTCTAACATTTACCGGCCATCTGCAAACATGCAGAAATACTTGTACATTTACCTGTGAGTATGCACCATGCTGTATTTGTGCAATTTCAGTCAATAAGTGATTGTTAAGGAATTCTCATAAGCCTAGTGCTAGGTAAGGGCTGCAGGAGCTCAGGGCGCTCTCCTCCTAACGGGGGAGCCAGCCTGGAAACGTTCAGGTAGCTACAAGATCTGTAGAGAGCAGGTGAAGAGATCATCACACACAGAGATTTGCCCAAATACACTTTCTATACACAGACGTCCATACACAATATGTGCATATGTCTAAATCCACATCTATGCCGATCTATATCTTTATATAGATAAATATAATAGATTAGATATTTATTAGATAGATATCTAGAGGTAGCTAGGCAGCCTGGAGTCAGGACAACCTGTTTAAATGTGGCCTCAGACAATTACTAGCAGTATGTCCCTGGGCAAGTCACTTAATCTCCATTTGCCTTGGTTTCCTCATCTGAAAATGGAGATAATAATGGCCCCTTCCTCCCAGCTTAGTTGTGAGGATCAAATAAAATAACAATTGTAAATTCTTTAGCAAACAGTAAGAGCTATAGACATGGTATCTATTCCTACTCTTATCTAGCTATAATCTATATTTACATCTATACCTAACCTATTTCTATATATCTACATCTATACTTGTATCTGTATATATTTACAGATATATATACATACACATTTATTACACATATATACATGCAATCCCATACCACATACATACATTATAGATACACATATACAAAAACATAAACCCCCATAATCAACATTACTTATACCATATATTCACTCATACCTATATACAGAGGCACTGCACAACTCAAAACACAAACACCCTATCCATAAGCCATACACACACATACACACATGTACAAATGCTCAAACATTCTACATGCAAAGAGACCTATCACATACAAACACACACATTTCATTTATAGACATGCACACAACAGGAACACACAGAGAATCATATTGAACTTTCTAGGTCATCCCTAGATTGCCCGGACCCTTCTGGTCCTGTGCTTGTTTGTTTTTACCGTCCCCTTCTCCCACCTCAGTGGTCAGGGGGTTTCAAAAGAAGTGGAAAGATATCCTTTTCCTGTCCTTGTCCCAGTTTATGTGTTATGAACTAGCTAATATGGGACAAAGGCCCATGTGAGCACACTGGACCTCACATTTGGGGTCTATACAAATAAAATTTGTCTGGGTAGTCTGGATCCTCTCATACTTCCCAATGTCCCTCTAAGTCGAGGGATGCTCACAAAGTTGTAGGGTATTTGTGTCTCTGCAAAATGGTCTTGGAGCTCAAGAGCTGAATCATTTGGATGCTCTGAATGGAGTTTGGTGAGACTCCAGGGTCTCAGAGGTTTGGCACTGGGGCAAGACCATCAGAACTTTGGACACTTTGCAGTGAGGGGAGAAGAAGAGTGAGCTGTTCCAGGTGGACCTGGCCAGGAAAAATAAGCCTTTTAATAAATGCTAGAAAATCAGGGGAGGCAAACCTGCCTCTCCCTCAAGAGCAGAGAGCTAAACTACTTGGGGTTTCCTTTTTGCTTCATCACCTGGGAAGCAGGTCAGATTGAGTTGGTAAGGGCAAAGCAGGCTTTCAGGGTTTAGGTCAGTACTTGGTCAAGCTGACCAAACTTGACAGAGAGCACTGAAAGTCTCTCATATCAACCCCCAAGTGAATTCATGAGATGCCTTTGGTTCACTCCCCAAGGGCTAAAGCTCCCTTCCCAAAGAGACTTTCACTCTTTCTCCATCTCCACAGTGGTAGGGTAGGGGTTGGAGGGTAGTATTTATCTTGGACTCTTCTTTCCAAGACTAAAGCCCTTTAAAAGAAGGTTGAGTCCCCAGTAATGGTCAAGGGCAGGAGCTGACTACATACAAGCTGGACTCCTGGCTGCCAGTCATGTATGAGCATAAGGGGCTTCTGAGCTCACAGGAGTCCTTTGCATTCAGCAAGAGTTGAAAAGACAGAATGTTTGGGAAGGTTAATGTGGACTTTAAAATCCTGGGGCCAGAGTTTTCAGTCCTTCATCTCTAAACCCTAGTTTACATGTGCAGGGTAGTTAGGCTACTTTTCTCCCTGACTAACCCTGTTTGCCTCAGTTCTGCATCTGTAAAAAAAAAGGTGGAGAAGAAAAGAAAACCCCAAATGGGGTCATGAAGAGTCAGATATGACTGAAATGACTGAACAACAAAACCTCAGGTCCCTACAGGGCTGTTGTGATGATAGAATGAGATAAAGGACATAGGAGGCCTTGCAAAATTTAAAGTACCATATTAATACCTATTATAATTATTGTTCTCATTGGTGGTGAGATGCTACAGTGTTACTCCTTGAGGACGACAGTGGGTAGAGTGATTCTAACCCAGAGCCTGGAGTCAGGAAGCCCTGGGTTCTTCCTGGGATGTTTACTAGTTGTGTTTGTATCCTTGGAAAAGTCACTTTATCATTCTCATCCTTAATTTTCTTATCTGTGAAATGAAGTTAATAATAGCACCAACCACAAAGGGTCATTGTGAATAATAAATGAGATTATGTGAAAACGACTTTGCAAATTTTCAATAGTTCAATATGCTATAAATGGGGACCCATTGTCATGGTCATGGTCATTGTTATTTTCTGTGTAATATTCCTTGGGTTATTCCTTGCTCTATTGAACACCTGAATTACTTGTTCTTCTTGCTGATTTTGTTTTTACAAATGAATAAAATTATTGGTGCTCCAGCTGTAGCTTCCTGAGCTTTTGGATTTCACTGGTATATTTGTAACAAATAGCAAACGACAGCCAGCTTTTATGCAGTGTTTTACTGTTTGTAGAACACGGTGCATATTACCTCATTTAATTCTTAAAATGACCCTGTAAAGACACTTCTTCTAATACCCCACTTTTAGGGTATTAAATTAGGTAATCCAATTAGAAAACTGAAACTGAGAAAGGTCAAGATTTGCCCAGGGTCAAACACCTAGCAGTATTTAAATTCCGGTGTTACAGACTTTGGGTCCAATACTCCATTCACTCTGCCACCTAGCTGCCTACAGTAGAAACTCCTGAATTTACAGATCACCTCCTCTGTCAAATTTTTGAATATTTTCCTTCTTCCAGTTACATGTAATTTTGAACTTTTATGAAAAAAAATTGAGTTCTGAGTCCTCTCCCTTACCCCACCCAGGCAGTAAGCACATTTATATAGGTTATTTGCATGCAGTCATACAGAATATATTTCCATATTAATCATGTTGTGAAAGAAGACAGACTTTTGAAAAATCCACAAAAAATAAAGAGAAAGGAAGTATGTTTCAATGTACATTCAGACTCCACAGTTCTTTCTCTGGAGGTGGAAAGCATTGTTTTTCTTCATCATGAATTCTTGGGAATTGCCTTTGCCGAGTCATTCATGGTTAATCATCATACAACATTGTCATTATTGTGTAAATCCTCTATAGATTAAAGAATTATTTGGGGCCAATTAGAAGTTAAATGATTTTTCCAGGGTCACAGAACTAAGATACATCAGAAGCAGATCTGAATTCTGTTCTCTTTCTTTTCTGCTATTGTTATTACTATAGTTATCAATTATCATTATTGAAATAAGGCTAATGGCCTGGGTGAAAGCTCGAATCAGTAAGAAAATGCTTTTAAAAATTGTTCTACACAAGAGGGAGGATTGTCTCACTAAGATAAGTGAGGTATCAGGCTTTTTCACCTCATGGAGAACGGAGACCAGTTGAATAAGCAGACAAAAACCCCTAGTGATTTCTCTGTCTCTCCTTTTACCCACAACTTCTCAAAGAGCAGTGTGATATACTTTAAAGGGAAATTGTTTTTCCCCTCCTAATATCTGAACATAAGATCAAAAGATTTGGGTTCCTTTTTGTCCTTCCTAAGTATTTTTAAAGAGTAAACAACCGTTCGTATCCCCAAAAAAAGAAAAAGAAGAAGAAAAATCCTTCCTCTCTCACCCTACCCACTTCAAGGCTATCAAATGTTTAGCAGCTGAAGGATATTCATCTTTAGGAGGCAGGCCAAAATGTCAATAAAAATTTATTATTTCTCAAACATATGGGAGCACTTACAAGATCCAAATGTGATACTGAGTATTGATATTGGGAGGAAACTGAACAATATAATTTCATATTACTGGTCAAGACCCTGTCCCCACTGAGAGGAGCACAAACCACTGAAATGTTCATTCTTCTGGACAGCGTCTCAGAAGCTCTCACCCAGGACAGGTCAGCAGTCCCACAAACTAGCTGTGTTCAGGTTAAAGACCCATAAGGGTATAGCTACCTCTCTACCCCAGGGACACATGTGCTAGTATTTATTTTCAGCAGAAAAATATTCATTTAATAAATATTCATTTGATAGCAGGTGCCTGTGGCCAGGAAGAGATGACATAGTCATATGGGTGAAGACATTTGCTTGTAACAACTGCTTGGAATCTCCCTGGCAAATAGATCCATCAAATCATAGTCATCAAGCCATTCTCATGTGTCAGACACTGAGCTGAGTTCTAGGGGTCCAAAGAAATCTAAAAGTATCTATTCAGTCACGGAGCTCAGAATGCCTGGTGCATAGTAGGTTCTTTTTTTTTTTTGTTGTTGCTTTTTGGAGTGTAATTGGGGTTAAGTGACTTGCCCAAAGTCACATGGCTAGTAAGTGTGTCAAATGTCTAAGGCCAGATTTGAATTCAAGTTCTCCTGACTCGAGGGCTGGTACTCTATTCACTGCGCCACCTAGCTGCCCCAATAGTAGGTTCTTAATAAATATCTATTATCCCCATTTTACAGATGAGGAAAATGGAACTTAGAAGGTTAATCAACTAATCAATCAACTGTTTATTAATTACTTAATATGTGGTAGGAACTGGGTTGGTTTCTTGTCAGAAGACAAAAATGAAGCAGTTGTTCCCTCAAGAAGCTAATAATCCACCAGGGGACAAAGGGTTAGCAACTCGAAGACACTTTTTTTTTCTGGTCATAGCATCCCCTCTAATTGTCTATTGGGATGCAGATCTCTGTAAGAAAAGTTAAGGTCCATGGGGTTGAAATTCTAGATCTTTGAAGGATTATCTCTGACCATAACTTTCGCATTGTACATGACTCTTAGTTTTTGTCAAGGGGCAATCGACTATATTAGGAGAGGATCATTGGCAGGTTGGTCACAGAGACATTCATATTTTGACTACTGGAACTCTGAAGGCCCTTATCCTAAGTCATGATGTCCATGGCAGTGGAGAGGTGGATCCAAAGCAATGGATAAGCTCATTTTCTGCTTCGACAGGATGACCATAGGAGGCAATTATTTGCACAGTGGTTAGAACACTATACCTGGAGTCAGGAAGACTTGAGTTCAAATTCAGCCTCAGATACTTAGGAGTTGTGGGACCCTGGGCAAATAACTTAATCTCTCTATGCCTCTGTTTCTCCATTTGTAAAATGAAGATAATACTAGCACCTACCTAACAGGGTTTTTATGAGGATCAAATGAAGTGAAATTTCTAAAGTGCTTCACAAACCATAAAGTTTTATGTAAATTCTATTATTATTTAAATTAATTTCAAATTACAATTAAATTTTATTGAATTTTTACTAAACTATTAATCAAGGGGAGGTTGTGGATATAGTTTTCCTAGAATTTTTCAAGGCTAAAGATGCAATATCTCATCTTATTTAGTGGAAAAGATGGAACAGTTGGACTAGATAACAAACAATTAAATGTACTCGACTTTCATGGCCAGGCTTAAAGAATTCAGGGTACAATGTCAATGCTGCAGGCAGGGGGTCTCCAACAGAGCACCCTAGGCATCTGTGCTTAGCTCTGTGTCATTTAATGTTTATAAATGGCTTGGATAAAGTCACAGAGATCGTGGTCATAAAATGTGCAGATACCACAAAGCTGGGAGATCTCGTTAACAAATGAAATAACAGAATCAGGATCCAATGGGTCCTCACCAGGCTAGAATGCCAGGCAGAATCTAATAAGGTGGAATTCATGAGGGATAGATGTAAATAGAAATCAGAAATCAACTTCCTAAGTATAAGGCATAGGAGGCTTGTCCAACAGCAGTAGTTCTTAAAAAGTTCTGGAGGTTTAAGTGGAAAGCAAACTGCACATGAGACAAGGCTGTGACAGGAGGAGTAGACAAAAGGAAGAAAAAGGAAATGTTATTGGGACCTTCATTAAAAGGGACAGAATTTCCAGGAGCAGGAGGTGAAAGGCCCAGTTCTCTGCCCTAGGCTGATCTCTTCCAAATATCGGCTTCAGATACAGGAACATAGTTCAAGGACTTTGACTAAGTGAAGTTTCCAAAGAAGGACATTCAGGACTGGGAAAGGATCTGAGTCCTTCATATGTGAGGACTGGGTGAATGAACTAGCTCTGTTTAACCTCAAGAAAAGACAATTAGAGATGTCCCAAGGGGAAACGTGGGTGGGAGAGAATTCCCTTCCTTGAAGGTCCACAATGGAGGCCAGGGGACCACCTGAAGGGTATGTGGTAGGTGGCTCAATGGATAAAGAACTGAATCGGAAGTTACAATACCCTGAGTTCAAATCCTACCTCAGACATTTACTGTGTGACCTTGGACAAGTCACATAACCTCTATTTGCCTCAATTCCTTCCTTTGCAAAATAGGAATCATAAGAAGGTCATTTACCATGCAGGATTTCGAGGAACAAATATGATGATATTCAGAAAGCATTTGCAAAAGTAAATTGTTGCATAAATGCTTATTATTATTCTGTCATTGTTGCTGTTCGCATTATTCTTCTTCTCTTTCTTCATGTGTAGGACTAGATGACCGTTGAGGTCCCTCCCAACTCTTACATTGGGGGATTCTTTGAAATCACATTTTGCCAGAGTTACCAGAGCTATTTATAGGATGGGCATACACAGAGCTGTGCCTCGGGGCCCCAAAATGGAGAGGACACATGTCGTTCTCATGGGCCACCCTTCAGGTTTTTTTTCAACACCCCTTAAAGAGGCACCACAAGCACGTCATCCCTTCCCTGCTCTCTCTGCCACAAGTTGCCTCATCCTTTCCCCCAAAACAATTCTCTCTTCTCCCTGGAGTTGCTTACCACTTAGATGTGACTGAGGTATATTACGATTTCCACATCACCTGAACCATCATTCGCACCTCAGGCCTCTACAACATTTCCCCCAGGTTCCAGATTCATAGCAATAGCTCTGGGAGTGAGAATGAGTAAGAATGAAAAATATAATAACTTAATATACTATAATATATGATATGACATGATGTGACATACTACAAAATAAAATAATGTAGTATCCCAGCTTCAATGGCTACTACATAATAAAACAAAATAACAGAAGAACTATGGGCAAATAATCTAGCTAGGAACCCAGCTTACCTTGCACAGGACTGAGAGGGAGAGAACTCAAGACATAATATTATAAGGGAATTTTTCCTCCTTTATGTTGGCACTTGAGCTCGATAGTCCCAGGGGCCCTTCCAACTAGACCATCTGGGCTCTATGAACTAATTCTAATGTCTGACATGCTCTCCAGAGCTAATCTTATTTCTAGGAGTTCCCAATCTGAATGTCAAATTGTACACAAACTGTAAATATTGTAATTTGGAAAAAATAACATCCTATGTAAACTGTGTTGTCTGTTCTCAGGAGAAGCATCTGGTGAATGTTTTAACTTGGAGATCTGAAGAGGCATCCCAACAGCTCCCATGGCCCCCAGTTTAGGAATGGAACAGTCTCATTCAGGGATCCTTTTAGCTCTGTGTTGAGTTAGAAGATAGGAGTTTTCACTCTAATCCCAGTGAAGAGCATCATCATAACAATTCTTGAAAGGATGTGTTATCTCATCAATTGAAGATTTCCTTACAGATGAGGCAAATTGAAACCTGCCTGTCTATCCTGGAAAGCTTCTGTCCATGTTCACCCAATTCCCCAATGGACGATCAGTAAATGTTCTATGGGCCTGCCTCCCTTTTTCCTCCCATCTCATGATTTTGATCATCTGTTATTCTTGCTTTTGCCCAATGGCCAGACATCTTCATTTTCAGGCATACATTTCTTTAGTCGCATCTTTTCCTCTTTTTCTTCTTTGGAACTTCCCGTTTATTCTCTATTGCAGACTGTCCAAACCAACCCTGCCTCTCTCCATTTCCCTCTGTGGGATGTTCATCTTTATCTCTTCAAAACAATGATGTTTATTATATCCCTGTCAGGTTGCAACACCTGTAGATGTTCGTGTTGATAAGATGGACCATTGATCTTTTGCTGATCTTGAGGCCAGTAACAGTTTTTCGATTCTTCAGAGGAACTCGGCCCCGCCTCCTGTTCCTCAACTGTAGACTCAGCTCGTTGACTCTCTCTGTCCTGCCCCTCTCGCATCTGTTGGAAAAACTCTAAGGGGTATCCATCCCAATTCATGTAGAAATATGAGCAATGGATGTTTTTCATTTGCTTGATTTTTATTGTACTTGTTGAGGGGGCAAGGTAACATTCTTTTGAGTGATTATAAATCTCTACTAAGAAGCTTGGTGAAGTCTTTGGGCTTGAAGAAATGAGTACAAGGTCATCTGTAAATAGGTATACCTGAAGGGCATCACCACCTAGAAGGAATCTTTCCACAGACAACTATCCTCGCTAGAACAATAAAATTTATCACAATGATAACAAATAGCACAATAACTCCCAATTCACATTTCTCTATCAGTTTCAGAATTTACAAAGTGCTTGTCTTCATAACAATCCTGTAATGTGTCATTATTGTTGTCCCTGTCTCACAAAGGAAGAAATTGAGACTCTGAGAGGGTGAAGGCCATTTCTCCTAGCTAGATGGGTGGCAAACTTAGACAGTTAGCAAAGGGGGAAGAGATAGCCTTTGAATCCAGATGTCCTCACTCCAAGAGCAATTCTCTTTCTAATACTACAAATTGCACAAAACACAAGGGAAAAAAACCTGAAATAGACTGTCAGTAATACTTGGTCTAAAGGACCAAGTTTTTTTTATATTTAATTTTACATTTTATCAGAATTTTTAAATTGATATCATCTGATTTGACACCGCCCCCCATGTTCAAGGATCACTCCTCTCCTTCCCCCACCCAGGGAGCCATCTTTTGCTTATAATACCTAGCTATTATAGTAAGGGTTTATAATAATGACCCCTCAGGGTCACACGATCCCCATCTATTTGACTTTAGGGATGTTATTTCAGATTTTAAAATACTAGGAGACCAATAACAATTACAATTAGGAGCCCTCAGTTATAAAATTACTATTATTTAAGGAAAGGGTAGTATCTCTGGCTTAATTTATATGTGTATTTATTCCTTACTAACAATTCCTTGCTTGGGCCTCTTTGGGATTTAGAAAAAATTGAAGTTGCCAGAAATTGTGGGGAGCAAAAAAGACAGAGTATACTACAGTGGCCATTGATAGGAGCCAGGAAGGGAAGCAGGGAAAATAATAGACCTTTGGCTCAATTTCCCCCAGTTCTTGAGGAAATGGAGACAAGTTGCAATTTTCTTTCTGGGATGTGTTCACATCTGACAAAACAGTACTAAACAGCATATTATCACTTTATACCCACTATCAGGGCAAGGAGATGAGGTTGATTTATTCACTCAGCCCCCAACCTTAGATAATAAGGATTTTTTAAAGTACAAAGCAACAAAACCAAGCAGAATTTTACCTACTTCTGATGGTATATGCAATATTCCATGCCATTAGATCAAACCAATGATAATCACACCCTATCTGAAGGTAGAACAGCTATGTGACAAATGGAGTATGGGTACCTGAGATGAAGCCACACAATGACAGTTTTGGGGTGGAGAGTTAGCCTTTCTATCTTACTCTTCGTTGAATGAAGATCTCCAGGAAATGGCGAACACAGAGATTTTGAAAAAAAGAGAAAATCTTTCCATTTTGACAAGAAAAAGGAGATTCACAATGTTTAAAACTACTAAAGAAGAGACTTTAATTGATTGTTTTGCCATGCCCCATTACACACACACACACACACACACACACACACACACTTTTAATTTGAAAATTCAAAATAAAGTGGATTAAGAAGCCTGTAAACAGGGAAGAAAAGTGGCAGGATGTTTTATGTCTTTCTCATGACAAAAGTTTTCCTTATTGTTGAAAATAATTTTTGTTGCTTTTTTGGGACATTATAGTCAGGTGTAGAAATGTTCCCCTCCCCTTTTCCATTCCCCACAAAGAAATTGAACCTTCCATGATAACAAAGGAGAATGATTAAGCAAGAACACCTTCTTCACAATAAGAAATGGCAATGGATATACCATTCTGTCCTCCTGCTCTCTGTCAAGAGGTAAAGGTTTCATTATCTCTTTCCTAGGATCATTATGGACTTGGACCTTCTTCTCTGATTTCTTTGCGGGCACATAGCCAGTAACCAATAGATACTAGCCAAAGGTAAAGAGGGTTTAGTCACTTTTCTCCCACAAGTCCAAAGTAATATACAGAAGACTTGGAATAATTCAAAACTCCATGAAAAGTTCATTAATCAGTCAGCCAATCAGTCAGTCAGTTAGTCTGTCTGTCAGCAACTATTTATTAAGCTCTACTACATGCCAGGTTTTGGACCTAGCATTGGGGACAGGAAGAAAGGCCAAAACACAGTCCCTGACTGCAAGAAGCTGACATTCTAATAGAAATACACACACACACACACACACACACACACACACACACACTGAATGTACATAAATGCGAATATAAGTTATATTAACATACATGTTCATATATAAAGTCAAGACATATTTACATATATGTATGTGTATATAGACACATATATATACAAACAAGTGCATATACTCTATGCTACATTATTCTATATATAGTAAAGAGCATATCAGTACATTTATACTATGTATAATATGTAGTATATACATGCTATATACTATATAATAGTATTCACACACATATACACTGCACACTGTATAGCGCATGTATGTATATATAAATGTTTACATATGTACATACAAATGTTATATATGTATATATCATAAAATAGCATCGTGAGATATATCTGTATATATGTACATGTGTATGCATATATATTAGTGTAAATATGAAGTAATATCAAAGGGAAGATTCTAGCAATCTTGGAGTGGGGGAGTGTGACTGGATGTGGATATATGAAGAATTCCTCTGAACTGACACCTAGAAACAATGAGTACATGATTGCTTGGGAGTTATCCTTGAGGGAATTGTTCCATTTTCTTCAAATAAAACTGGCTTACCCTGGGGAAAAATACAGTTTTCACTTTGAGATCCACATAATCTTTCAGCTAGAAGGGGTTTTAGAGGCATCTAGTATAATCCAGACATGAATATGAATTCCTTCTTCAGAATACCTGACAAATGACTATCCAACTTGTCAGAAGTGAATGAGTATATGGAAGTTGTGAAGAGAGAAGAAGGAGGGGGGGGAAGGGAGTGGGGGAAAGAGGGGGAAGAGAGAAAGAGAGAGAGGGGGGGGCAGGCACAGGCACAAAGAAGGGATCAGTTGGAGGTGGAGGAGATGAGCACCTCAGATTTCAATCTTGGTTCAAGGAGGGTCCTGTGAACTTCTCGGGTCTGGAGGACTTGCCCCCTTCTCACTGGTGTCTCAGCAGCATTCCTAGTAGAGCTGGTGGCAGCCATCTACTTCAGGAGCCAGACTTCACACAGCTTCACAGTTTCACAAGGAGGCATAATTCCTGCTAGCATCCAGGAGCTATAGGCTAGGCCTTTGGCACATGTGGTCATTAAGAATGGCCTTGGGGGGCGGCTAGGTGGTGCAGTGAATAGAGCACTGGCCCTGGAGTCAGGAGGACATGAGTTCAAACCCGACCTCAGACACTTAACATTTACTAGCCATGTGACATTGGACAAGGCACTTAACCCCAACTGCCCTGCCTTCTCCTCTCCAAAATAAAAAAAAAGGATAGACTTGGCATGTACTTGTGGGACAGAATGTCACAATACTGTTGTCATGGATGTTTTGGAAAACTGTTCTTTCTATAGTCTCTTATTAAATACTCTTTGCTCCAAAGCTAATAGAGCCTGGCTGTATAATGAGAATCCTCCCATAATCATGTTAGGGAGGACAGTGTTGGGGGGGGGTTGTGAACTGTAGCAATAGAACAACAACCTTAAAATGATAACTCTCAATTGCTCATTGAACTTTGAGTGGAGATAATCAGGATTAAGCTCTAAGAACCTGATTGTCAGTGAATGTAGTACTTGAGATAATTGCTTCTGAGTTTTGATACAGTGGGAGAAATTAAATTTACTCAAATAAATATCATCATCATCATCACTGCATGGTATAGTGTGCATCACTTTAAAGTCAGAAAGACTTAGGTTCAAGTCTCACCTCTGAAGCATATTGGCTCAATGACCCTGGGCAAGTCACATCACCTTTCACAGCTCCCAGGCGACTCCCTAAGACTTTAAATCAACAGTTGGAGGAACAGTGGATAGAGTGCTGGGTCTGAGCTCAGATTGGGTTTAACACATTCTCTGTGAGTCATTTCACCCCAGTTTCCTCAACTGTAAAATGTCTAATAGTAGCACCTCATTTTAAGGTTGTTGTGATGGTCAAATTAGGTAATATTTGTAAAGGTGCTTAGCACAGTGACTGACACATACATACATATTGCCTTCCCATACCCCCTTCCTAAGTTGTTCAGCTGAGCTTTCAAATAGCCTAGGGATTCCAATAAAGGAAGGAATCAGCACACCTTTACAGACTGCCAGAAACTCTGATAGGTGCTGGGGGTATAAACACAAATGATCATCTCTGTCCTTGAGTAGTTTACATTCTACTATGAGTGTACAGAATATAATGGGAGTGCAATCCAGGGTTTCTATTTGGTCAAGCAAAGAAATGGCAGTCCTGGTGGCTGGGTGAATGCATGTTGGGCATGTTTTGGGTTCAGCTTGATAAAGTGGGTTAGGTCAAGTTCACACCTGCCATTGAGCAGAAGAGCTCAGCCCCTGGACAGATTATCAAATATTGAACAGATTAGTTCACTTTTCATCTACTGCTTCTACCCCTACCCCCAAACCAAGTGGAGAAGCAAGTAGCAGGGTGAGAAGAGTGTGCATTTGAAGCATGAGGGATGGTGGGAGATGACATACCATGGAAAGAAAACAGAAAGTCAGCCCCTTTGGCTGGAAGGCAGAAGGAGGAAGGAGGAAAGATAGGGAATATATCTAGAAAGGTAGGATGGATCCCACCTGTATAAGGCTTTAAAAGCCAGGGAGCATACTTTGTCTTCTCCCCACAGAAACAAGAGGGAACAAAGAAGTTTCTTGAGCATGAAAGTGGTGTGATCCTACTTGTCATCTATCTATCTATCTATCTATCTATCTATCTATCTATCTATCTATCTATCTATCTATCTATCTATCTGTCTGTCTGTCTGTCTGTCTATCATCTATCTATCTATCTATCTATTATCTATCTATCATCTATCTATCTATCATCTATCTATCTATCTAATCTGATCTACACAATACACATATGTAACATTACATTATATTTTATCATATCATATAGTTGAAAGCTATTGGAATTCTGCATTCCAAATGAATTAAAGAAGGTGATAGCAGGGTTAGGATTCTGCCTGTGAATACACAGAACTTCTTACAAAGGAGATGGCTTAGCTTTTCCCCTAGAAGCATCAAGCTTAGGGTCAACCTGCCTGTTCTTGTTTGGTGTGCTTCAATTTGTTAAAGTTCGGGGCTTGAGTTTTTAAATTTTGGCATTTTTGTAATAGCATATTTTTATTAATCAGAGTCACAAAGGAGAAGACAAAGCAAGTTGGATTCCGCAACTGACACATAATTTACCTAGATGTCTTAATCCCCCAGAGCCAGGTCATTGAAAGTCCCCACAATCCCTCCAGGACAGACCCAAACCATGGGTCTTACAATTTTCTAAAACATAGAGGCCCCCCCACCTCTATCTCCAGATAAATGTTGTCCATATCTTCCTCTTGCAACCTTTTTCTTTATGGTGTCCTCAACAGGTAACATGTGTTGAAACCATCTCAAATTCTCTATGGCAGCAGAAGTCTTTCCAGTACATGGTAAGTTTTCTGAAGTTAGAGGCTGACTTTTTTATTCTTTTCAACCCCCAATGTACCCTAGAACACAGAACCTTATATCAAGTAACTATTTAATACCTATGCACTAAATTGAATAGTGTTTGAATATAGAAGACATATACAATCAACGAGGCATCCAGGAGGAGGTAAACAAAAATTCCCTGCCTCTGGCCATAGTAGATATTTTCAGCATCCAGATGAATTCAGTGATACATGAGTGCTTTCACATGGAAACCACCAATAACTCCTACACAATTCTACTCTGTGGTCTTGCCAGTGAATTTGAATTTGAATTTTTGTTGAATTAAAGACTCAGTCACTGATCCAGGTGGACTTCTGGGAGATTAGGAGAATCTCTCTGGTTTATCAGCTCTTCTAAAGATAATACTGAGTAGTATAATCACAACTGGGAAGGGATCGATGATCCTACAAACCCTTCATTCTGTCACAGTGCTTTGGTCTATTGGTGAAATCTTAATGACTTTTCTCCACTATTTTTTTCATGCCCAGCACATAGAACAACTGCTATGTTATTGGGGGTAAGATTGGAGCTCATGAAAAACATGAGATATCATTTTTTGATCCCTAGTTTTAAAAACTCCTAAATATACCTTTTGTTGCAGTGTCTTGGAAGCAGGGCTGCAATAGCAGAGTACAGGGTTCAAATTGAAGTTATTATCTTCCAAAAACATGTCAAATTGAGTTCTGGAAGAGTATAGCCAAGAAAAGGTTGGGGTGGGACATTTTTCAGTTCAAGACAATTTAGGAAGTTGGAACAGGGTATTGGCTTAGAGCACAGTGCAGCGGCTATACCAGCTGGAGGCTTTGGAGGTCTTGGTAAAAGCAGGAGTAGTAGAAACAGGTCCAAGCATCCTCACTGCCCAGAGGTGGTTAGAGGATTGAATAATTAGTCAGAAAGAGATTACAATAGACCACCTAACGGCTAGGTGGAGAACACAATGTTGTTGAGCAATTTCCCCACCAATACCTCATTCCAGGACTCATTTCCAGTGTGGAAAGGAGTAGCTGAGGTCACAAAGGAGCAGCCACCCTAGTCACAGTTCCAAGTTGTAAGGGACCTGGGTAAGGACCAGAGCCCATATCTCCAAAACTAGCTATGAAAGCATTTGGGTGAAAAAAACGTAAAGCTTGGGATTGTGACCTTACCCACTCACCCAGGTGAGTGGAGCCCAATTTAAAAATAAGTTCAAAGTCAAGAAATAGGCTGGGGAAATCAAGAAAGAGCAACAACAAAAAGAGAACTTGACCATAAAAAGTTACTATGATAGTTCAAGGCACAAGCTAAGAAGAAGATAATGACATGACAACATCTCTAATCATCATCTCCAAGAAAATTGCAAATTGGACACAAGCTCAATAGCAATTCCTATAAGAACTAAAGAAATAAAGAAAGGGATGTTTAAAAGAACAAAAATTATTTTAAAAATCAAGAATGATAGAAGAAAAATTATGAAAAGAAACAAGATTAAAATAAGAAAATTATGAGAAGATAATTAACAACTTGGTAAAAGAAGAACATAAAAATACAGAAAAAAATAAAACCTCAAAAACAGAATTGACCAAATGGTAAAGTAAGTGCAGAGCCTCACCCAAGAAAACAATTCCTTAAAATTTAGCATCAGGCAAGTGAAAGCTAATTACTCCATGAGACATCAAGAAACAATAAAACAAAGTTAAAAAAAGAAATTAATAGAAGAAAATGCAAAAGGTAACATTGGAAAAACAACTGACTTAGAAAATAAATTGAGGAGAACTAATTTTAGAATTATGAGACTACATGATAGCAATTGTCAGAGAAAGAGTATAGACATCATATTTCAAGAAATCATAAGGGAAAATTGCTTCAATATCTTAGAACTCGAGTGCAAAATAGAAATGGAAAGAATCCGTCAATCACTTCCTGAAGGAGATCCCAAAATGAAAGCTCCAAGGAATATTTTAGTCAAATTCTAGATCTCCCTAATCAAGGAGAAAATATAGCAAGCAGTGAGCAGGTGTGGGAGGGAGAATATTCAAATATGATGAAGCCACATCAATACAATGATATTCCAGAAGTCAAAGGAGCTAGGAATAGAACAACAACAACAACAACAACAAAATAAGCTACCCAGAAAAACTGAGTATAATCTTTAAAAAAAAAGTGTATATTTAATGAAATAGGGGACTTTGAAGCATTCCTGATGCAAAGACCGGAGATAAATAGAAAATTTTACATTCAAACACAAGACTCAAGAAACACGGAAAGGTAAAAATTAAAGATAAATCATAAAGGATTTAATAATGCTAAACTGTTATGGGAAGATGATACATGTAAGCTCCATCCTCCATCTCTCTCTCTCTCTCTCTCTCTCTCTCTCTCTCTCTCTCTCTCTCACTCTCTCTCTCTATGTATATATATAATATATTATTACATATATTATATATGTTATAATAACGTATAATAATATATAATAGAGAGAGATGTATTATATATATAGTCTAGATAAGGATATCTATCTATGTATGTATTTAGCATTCATTTTCAAAATTCTGAGTTCCAAACTTTCTCTCTTCTTCCCACCTCTCCCCTATCCTCTGATAAGGCAAGTAATATGATTTCAATTATATATGTAAAGGCATATAAAACATGACCATATTAGCCATGTTGTAAAAAGAAGCATGAAGAAAATAAAGAGAATGAAAAAGTATGCATCAATGTGCCCTCAGAGTTCATCAGTTCTCTCTCTCTGAAAGCGGATAATATTTTTAATCATGGATCTTACAGCAACCCTTTTTTGTGGTGGCAAAGAATTGAAAATTGCAGGGCTACTCATCAAATGGGGAATGACTGAACAAGTTGCAGTACATGATTATGATGGAATACTCTTGTGCTATAAGAAACGATGAAAGGGGGGGTTTCAGAAAAACCTAGAAAGGCTTACATGAACTATAAAATGAAGTAGGCAGAACCAGGAGAACATCATGCAGAGACGCAGCAGCAATGTTGCAATGATGATAAACCATGAAAGATTTAGCTACTCTGATTAATACAATGATCCAAGACAATTCCAAAAGACTCAGATGGAAAATGCTATCCACCCCCAGAGACAGAAATTATTAACTCTGAGTGCAGATTGAAGATTAATCAATCCATCATTCAACCAACTAACAAGTATGCATTAAGTACTTACTATATGCCAGGCATTGTACTCTACCATCTAAAATCACTACTAATCTAAAGGGACTATGCAAGGCACATAGAGAAAGTGACTTCCTCAAAGTCTTGAAATTGTTAAGGATTTGAGATAATATTTTGATACAGTGGTACTTTCCAGTAGATTAATACTCAGGAGTCAGAGAACCTGAGTTCAAATCCTACATCTGTTTGAAATTCTTATGTGACCTTGGCTAAGTCTTTTCTCCCAAGGTTCTTGTTCACCTTGTCTGTAAAATGAGGGCATGGACTACTGTCTTCTGTAGTCTCTTCTACCTTTAAATCTATGATCCTATGAACTTGGGTCTCCTCATCTGCAAACTCCACATTCTATATTTATTAAATCATGGTCTTTGTGTGTACAAGTGAAAAGAGCTCTAGATTTGGAGAAAGGTGATTGGAAATTGAATTCCAGCTCTGCTGCTTACAATATGTATTAACAAGGAAGGCAGGCAGGCAGGAAGGAAGGAAGGAAGGAAGGAAGGAAGCATTTTTTAGCTGGAAACTCTGAGCCAGGCACTGCGCTAAGTGCTTTACAGATATCTCATTTGATCCTCACAACACCCTTTGAGTTAGGTGATATTATTATTCCCATTTTACAGTTTAGGAAGAGATTGACTGACTTGCCCAGAGAGTCACAAAGCTAGTAGATGCCTGAGATATGATTTTAAACCAGGTCTTTCTGATTCCAGACCAACCACTTTGTCACTGTACCACCCAGCTGTCTCTAACTCTAGGCTTTTGCTGCCACTAAAGAATGTGGGTAAGTTGTTTCATCTCTATGGGTCTAATTTCCTTCATCTATAAAATGATTAGGTTAGACTAAATGACATCTTAGATCCCTTCCAGTTCTAAAAATGTGATTCCTCAATGGGGAAAAGGAACAGAATTTACAATAATCATGTGAGACTTATCCCTCCTCCACCTCCCAAGCCATTGTAATGAAAAAAAAAATCTTGGACCCTTAGATCCAGTAGAGAATTGGTCTCCATTATTATTTGGCCATAAGTCGTCGTTTACCAACAGCATGTCTTTATTATTTCCTAGTTATAAGATAGATTCATAAAGCACTCAACCTGTAAGCATGAAAGCTATGATAATTTCATTGAATTCTTCCTATTTTCATCACTCATTAGCAATGACTTATTTTTGCTGGTCACGATGGCTTTTTCCTCCAACAGTTCATATCATTAAAGTATGCATTGGTGTTTGCTTGAGTGTGTAAATATCCTGCAGAACAGGACATTTTATCGACAAATGGAGATGATGGTTGCAATAAGGTTTATTTGCTACCAAGCTCTGGAGGCATCAGCCCTCACTAAAACACCCCCCCCTTCACATGCATCATCAAAGGGAAAGTTTCAACCTCTCTAACCTTCTCTTGTGAACCATCCTCTGGAGTATTTCTGTTTCTTGTTTTGCTTTGTGGCCACTAACCACAGGAGAAATTTGTCTTTTTTACATATTCTGGGAATAATTTACTGCCCTTAGAAATATTAAACCACACACACACACACACTACCTGATGTTAAAGTAATATTAAAAGTTTGCCTGAAGCCAATGGAAAATAAGGAAATTGAGAGTTAATGTTAAACTCTTAGCTGACACTCCATCTGAGTTCCTTTTTAGACTTTCAGAAGGGTGACAGATGGAATACAGCCCACATCTACTGCAACTATTAGTATTTACAGGGTGAATTCAAAAACAGGAGGAAGGCAAGGTCAAGGGTGATATGCTCTATTTACCTGATGAGACCATTAAGTGACTACTTATCAAATTTGGATCTAGAGTTTCAAGATGTGTCTACACTGCCTAGAGAAAAAATGTTAAAAATCATCCTTGAGCTTTTCAAGCTGGCTTACCCAGCTATTTGGTTTTTCATGCCTGAGTGGTTTGGATGATGTAGTGTAGTATAGACAACTTTCCAAGGTGACATATTTTTTTAATTCTGTGAGCATGATTCATATGAAGATGCCCATATTTAAGTGGTCATATTTTAGACCCTTCTTCCTGCCTTGCAATCTGCACATTTTGGGGATGGCAGAGTTGAATATTTGCAAAACTTAGACATTTTTTGACATTACTGAGATATAACACCAAGCACATGTGTGTCAATGAGGAATCAGGAACTGCCATCTCATTTTAAGTGTGCAACATGTTGTGAAAGAATCAGGTGATTGTAATAGGTTTTAATTTCCTTTCCCTCACCTTCCGTTACCCTTTGCCCCTCATCTCCTCTCCTCTCCTCTCTCTTCTCTCCTCTCCTCTCTGTACTACTTAAATAACATATATTTCACTATGCCCTGATATAAATTCTCCAGTTTCAAACACCACAAGTCTGTCATAGCAAGCAAATCGATTCCTGTTTGGTGGCTATATATTCTTATTTCTTCAATGTAAGCATTAAATATGTTTAGTCTAATTTATGATTAAAATGAAGCAATATTCTTTTATATATTTTAAATTACTTCCCCCTTAGGTAGAGAAGAATTGCCTGGTTTCTCAGTTTTAACTTTGAAAATAGTATTTTTGGTAGTCCAAAATATATTTTGAATAATTTTATGAGGCTCAGTCTACAAAAAAAGCAAGGAATTTGGCCTTTAAAAATATTGAACAGAAAGAAAGAAAGAAAGAAAGAAAGAAAGAAAGAAAGAAAGAAAGAAAGGAAGGAAGGAAGGAAGAAAAAGAAAGAAAGAAAGAAAGAAAGAAAGAAAGAAAGAAAGAAAGAAAGAAAGAAAGAAAGAAAGAAAGAAAGAAAGAAAGAAAGAAAGAAAGAAAGAAAGAAAGAAAGAGAAAGAAAAGACATTATACTTCAGGAAGCACCATGTCCTGGATTGAAAAAATTTTTGATGATTTTTTTAAATATGAAAGTCATCTCTGCTTCAGATCTTAATTAATTAAGCAAGAGGATCTTGGTTTTAGAAGAAAGGGCACCCTCCCCCTAAAATTTCATCATTTTTTCCACTAAAATGAGAATAAGTTCATGTTTCCAAATCCCATTAACTGTACAAATGAAAAACAATGGGACAGCAGATTCCTTTAAGACCACTGTACCTCCAAAGGTCCCACTCAGAGTATCAGGAGCTGGTAATTTGTGAGCCCAGGCTTGAATGAGATCATTTCTGCTGGTGATTTCCAACAGTACAAGATTTCTTCTTCCACAGAAACGCTTTAACAGCATGTCAAGCTGGGAATAAAATATTTTCCTATTTTGGACTGAAATCCATCATCATTCTCTATAAACAACTTAAAGACTTTGATTAAACCTCTAAAATATTACCTTTGACTTTTCAGTCTGTGTTCATGGAACACTTAGTTTGAAGCCAGCCCATCTTTGTGAATTCCCCACTGGAGAAGGTTAATGGAAAGAGAACACTGCGGCTTCAGGAAGATGGTCCCAGTTTTACAAATTGCAGATCGCAAATCCCTGCTGGATTGGGGCAGTTCCATCAGTGAAGGGGAAGTATTTCAGTCTCATTATGAACCTAATCCCTCCTTGAAAGTGCTGGGAGCATATTTCCAGGGACAGAAGGAGAATCTCTTCCATCAGAAGAGCTCCTGATCAGAGTTGGCAACATGAAGTCCGACACACTAGGATGCACAGCTTTGCAAAGCACGGCAGGTTTTTGTTTTCTCTTCTGGGCTTCGAAGAGGACATTACAAAAAGAGACCCAAAATGTAAACAGTAATTGGATTTAATTGTGGGGGATTCGTTCCTTGGACTTTGCTTTGTGTTTCCCCAATCTTATTTTTCAAATAAAACTAATTAATAGAATCTGCCAGGCAGAAGAGTCCAGATGGCTCCATTCTGTGGTGCTAATTATGATTATTTTTACAAATTAATCATGCACATGCTATAATTTATGGAGTCCCCTTTCAAGGGGATCAGAGAGATTCGGCTACACAAGGCATAGCGATGGGCTTGCATCACTGAATTATCTCAGATGTGCCATTGTCTCTAAGCCATTATCTCCCTCCTTTTCTTGCCACCCACCCTGAACCCTTTCCTCTCATTGAGAACTGGATTTTTGTGGGAATGAGCCTGCTAAACTGTGGCCTTTGTGACTTAAACAGTTTCAGAGAGAGAGGGAGGGAGGGAAGGAGGGAGAGGGAAAGAGAGAAACAGAGAGGCAGAGAGAGACAGAGACAGAGAGACAGAGAGAGAGAGAGACAGAGAGGCAGAGAGGGCTGGTCCTACAAACCCCTCACCCTTCTCGTTCTCCTTACTGACATGATTCTTGCTTTCAAGAGGCAATAACTCCAAATGGTCCGCATGGAAATGATAAACGGCCTGGTGTGCTTTCCCTTTGAAGGAGTTCTCCTGCAGAGTATCATATTTACAGAAATTGCTATGGAGTCCAGGGAGCAACCCAATCAACTGCATTGAAGTGGGGTCTTTTGATCATATTCGGTAATGTGATCAAGGATCACGTGGGCATCCTCAAACATGCCTGCCTGGCTATGTGCTAAAGAGGTGACAAGGGAAATGGAGAATTCATCTGGCATTGGGACCCAAGGACTGATGGAACAAAGCACACCTGTGTCCAAAACATGTTTAAAGCACTTCTGAGGAATGGGAGGCTGTCTAATCCTATCAGCTAGAGACATTGGGTAGCCATGTACCCCAGGTGGGACTATGGTGTCAGTCTCTTCATTTGTAAAAAAGGAAGAGGAGGAAGATATTCAGCAATGACTTCTAATGATGCAAATAAAAGGAAAATCAGAACAAAGTTAAACTGTGTAATTTTAATGAGCAGTCTGTGACTCTGGAAAACAGATTAGGAAGTGTACCTCCCACTTTTCTTTGGAGAAGTGTGGATTATGGGTGCAGAATGTTGCATAAACTGAGACACTAACTTTGTTTAAGTTCTTTTGTTGTGATGAAAAGTTCTCTGGGTAGCAGGAATAGGAGATTTGCGCAGAAATCATTTTTTATATAAGAGCAAAATGCATCAATAAAACTTTGAATAATCAAAAATTAAAAATAAAAAAAAAACAGGAAAAGGGCTTGGAGAGATGCTTGGGAAAGCTACTTTAAGTCTTACATCTTGTGGCCTATAATTTGGCAAATGGCTAACAGGCCAGTCTGGCAGAGCAGACAATTTGATTAATTCTTTGAACTGGGACGCTCAGCTACTTTCTTGATTTTACCCATCTGTGAAGTCCAGTTGGTGCCATTGGTTGAGCATAGGGATGTAACAGTCCATACACCAAGTATAAAAATGAAGTACTGTGTTAACTATCACGGTGGTTTCCATTTCTGTAGAGCTTGGAGGCTTACATGGCACTTTCCTCAAGGCATCCAAGCCCTACAGGGCTATAAGGATTATTACTCCCATTTTTCAGATGAGTAAACTGAGATCCTGAAAGTTAAAATACTTTTCCTGTAAGTTGCATACTAAGTCAATGTCTGATACAGGCTTTGAATACAGGTCCCTTGTCTATAAGTGGATCATTGTTTTCCACTGTATCTGGTACCTCTCTGGCAAAAGAAGTATGAAACTGGGAGAGAAGACACATGGTTCTAATCTCTGATCTGGCAGAACCTTAATGTGTTACCAGGAAAGTCACTGCAAACTTTTCTCATTCTCTCTTTCTTCATCTTTGAAATCAATCCACCACTGGTTCTTTGGATTTCAAGCAAAAGACCATGTGGTAGAGAAGGGCTGAGTGCTTTAAGGAACCAGAAAGCCCATAAAGAATCCTGGCTCTACCATTTCCCTGGTCAGGAGAGCATGGAAACCTCTTCTCACCTTCAAATGTCAGTATCCTTATTTAGAAAATGGTGGTAATGCTACTGGAACAAAGTATATCACAATGTTGTGAAAATCAAATGAAATCAGTATTTCGCACACTCTAAAGTGATTTATGAAAGTAGGCAAATATTGAGGGAGGATGTGCTGTAGGGTAGCAGAAACAGTACTAAACAAACAGGCCACCACCACCAGCACCATCATGATCATAATCATGTTCAGTAATATCTGACTCTTCATGACCCATTTGGTGTTTTCTTGGCAAAGATCCTAAAGTGGCTTGTCATCTCTCTCTCCAGCTCATTTTATAGATCAGGAAACTGGGGCAAACAGAATTAAACAACTTGCATAGGGTCATACAGCTAGTAAATGTCTGAGGCCAGATCTGAACTCAGGAAGATGAGACTTTCTGACTTCAGCCCCTGAACTCTATCTGCTGTGATATCTAACTGATCCAATAATAGTAATAGTTGATATTTATATAGCACATACTGTGTGATAGGAACAATGCCAAGTCCATTACAATTATTATCTCATTTCATCCTCACAAAAATACTAGGAAGTAAATATCATAATTATCCCAACATTATAGTTGAGGACATGGAGGCAAATAAAGGTTAAATGACTTGCCCAGGGTCACACAGCTAGCAAATATCTGAAGTCAGATCTAAACTGAGGTCTTCCCAACTCCAAGTCCTGTGCCCTATCCACTTCACCATCTAGCTGTCCCTAACATTCAGTATTCATGTGACCATAAGTAGGCAACTTCACATCTTTGTTTCAGTTTCCTCACTTTTAAAATGAAGGCACTAGAAGCAGGGAGTATGGGAAAGACCATTGGATCTGGGAAGAGAGGGTGCAATCTTACATTCCTTCTCTTCCAATAAGTAAGTATCTCTGACATTTTGGACAAATCCCTGTACATCCATAGGTAGCAGTTTCTTCACCTACAAAAGAAGAGTGTTGGACAAGATTATTTCCAAAATCTCTTCCAGTTTTATGATTATAAAAATGTGGAAAATATTACCTGAGGTACATATCTCACTGACTTGGTTACAGAATCTTATATCTAGAACTGGAAAGGACCTCAGAGTCCAATATTCCCATTCCACAGATGAGGAAACTGAGGCTCATTAAGAGGAGGTTGTTGGAAGACATGGCCTCTGAGGTTCCTTCTAATTCAATCCCTGTGATCGTGTGAACCGTGAGTGAGATATGTGAGTTGGGTTTGATCTAATATTGATACAAACACTTTGAAAAGCACAAGGCACTGAGCCAGATGGAAGGCATCACTCTTTTCTAAAAACATTTGCTCACATTTTTTGATCATTTTCCACCAAAAGGGAAACTCCTTGGGTATATGTATAGATAACCAACATGGTCAATGCAGGGCCAAAGACATGCCTTGCCCTTTCTACTCCCATACATGTACACCTTGCTCATGTGCACACATACACAAACACAGAGTTGGTCTCAGCACCTTTCATTCCCCCAGACATGTGAGAGTCATTGATTAGGCATTGCTCATGGATGGATTAATTGAGGAAACTTATTAGATGCTGTTGAATTCTGGCTAATAATTTTGTTGATGGATATAAGTCAAGGTAGCAGATGGGGAAGGTGATCTTTCAAGAACTCAATGACACTCTTTTGAGAGCGGGGGTTCTCAGTTCTTATTTAAATTACAAAGTAGAGTCAAAGATGACTGGGCAGAAATTAGTGCTGCCCCGAAACTTCCTTTCCTGGTGGAGATACAAGTTAATAGGGTTACTTCCATTCTTGGTATCTGATACTGGAAAGAATGAATTGGAAATTCAAAAGAATCAGTGGAAAGTAGCAATACAATGCCACATTTCTCCATTCATCTTAAAGCAGTCATATAAAACATTTGAGAGCTTGTGAAGTGTCAAATGTACATTTTCTTATCTGAGCCTCACCACCATTCTTGAAGGTCTGTGCAGACAACAGATGGTCCAATTATCACACACATTTTACCAATAAAGAAACTGAGTATCAGAGGTACCAAGTGAATTTGCCCAGGATCTATTGCCTATTGAATTATTGAGTTTAAGAGCTGGGATTTGAACAGGGCTCTTTCCAACTCCAAAAATAGCACATGATACACTTTGCCACGAGTCTCTGAGTAACAAATGACTGAGTTTTGCTATTAAATTCATCCTTTCAAATTGCTGTTTATTGTAACCCTAAGAAAGTGAAGCAACTCAAAACATCTTCTCCTACCTTGCTTTAGCCAAAGATATGCTCTCACATTCTTAAAGTTCTGTAATTAAAATAAATGCGAACTTAGATACACCATTATCATTAATGACGAGCAAATCAAGGCTTGGGCAAGTGAAACAAATGACTCACCAAACTTTACACAGTAAAGTGGCAGGACCAGAAGTTTTACCAAGGTCTTCCCTCTCCAGGTTCAGTGTTTTTTCAACACTAACACTCTCTTTCTGATTTGATTTCTTTCAGTCTTCAATAATATGATAATTGGATCATTACTGACCTATAGTGAAGTGAAGATAGTGTTCTGTCAGGTTGGAAGCTACTTGAGGGCAGGGTCTGTTAGCTGTCTCTCTTTGTCTTCCCAGTGGTTAGCATAGTGCCTTGTAAGCATCAGAAACTTCAAGATAACTTTGCTGAAGTTTCTGTATTTGAGGAATGACCAAACCATAAAAAAGAAAGAAGAGTCTCTTGGAGAGTTTTAGCTGAAAGGGCAGTGGAAGAAGAACTCATTTCCCTAAATAAGCAGGTGGAATTATACAACCCTCTGTAGTCTAATCTTTCGTTCTCACTGAAAAGAACACTATAAGGAGGGGAAGGGGTGTTAGAACAGCGAAGATAAGTCTAGCTTAGTATGTAGAAGAGAGTAAGCTCTGTATAAATGCTACATCATTCATCCAGTCATGTATCCGTCTATATCTATCAGTTGATTCAGTTATCCATCTATCTATCTATCTATCTATCTATCTATCTATCTATCTATCTATC
>NW_027185797.1:35086347-35103053 GCF_028583685.1 Petaurus breviceps papuanus
ATCTATCTATCTATCTATCTATCTATCTATCTATCTATCTATCTATCTATCTATCTATCTATCTATCTATCATCTATCATTACCAGGTCTTCTGTATGAGAACAGATCATCTTGGAAGAGGAGCTTTCATAGGTCTCTTCATTAAGGCCAAAGAATGAAAGCCATGAAATAGCTCTTCATTTAAGATATCCAAGAAATGTCTGCATTTAAAAAATGGAGAGAAGGGGTGGCTAGGTGGTGCAGTGAGTAAAGCACCAGCCCTGGAGTCAGGAGGACCTGAGTTCGGTTCCGGCCTCAGACACTTAACATAAAAAACTAGCCGTGTAACCTTGGGCAAGTTACTTAACCCCAATTGCCCTCCAAAAAGGCAAAAAAAAAATGGAGAACAGCTTAAAAATATTCCTTTGCTTTAGACTGTACCCAAAAGACAGAAGAAGAGCCATGAGAAACATCCACACACATTTGGCAAAGATTCTTTGGCTTTGATGGCTGCCATCTAAAGAGATCCCTAGGTCCCATTAAAAGTCAAGAGCTACTAGTTGCTGCTGATGTTGCTTTGAGACCATCTTGCCCTCTTGTCCCTTTGATACTTTCATTAGAACAGAGTCACATGAGTAATGAATCCTTAATGTGTGTGGGACCAGAGATATGACTTCAATTTAATTTCATTTAATACACACATATGTATATGTATGCATGGACACATATGTTAAATGGAATTAATTTGAAGAGTCACTGGTTCTACACACATTAAGGATTCATTATTCATACGACTCTATTCTGAATGAAAGTATTAAAGGGAATAGAAAGCAAAACAAACTAAAAACATATATATATATATATATGCATTTATGTATGCACATGGCAGTGACTGATGAAACAAGGTCTAATTCTGATGGTGGGCTTACCCCACTTTGTCTCTGATAACCTCAGGCAAAGAGACAGCAAACAAGAGTCTTGAAGCAGGTATCCCAGTACCAAAGAATTCTGCATTGATTTCTTGGAATCCTTTTGGTCTGTGTGGATGCCCGGGGTGGTGGGGAGCATTACACATGAGCTAACCAATTTATTCAGCCTCGAGCAGACATAGTGGTCCGCTGACGTGAGAACCGGATTTCAAGTCATGGTGACCTAGATTCAAACATTGCCTCATACACTGACTTGCTGTGGAACCAAACCTCTCAACCACTATCTCATGATCTGTAAAATGGGGATAAGAATATCTTTAGTAATACCTACTTCTCTTGTTTATTTTGTGAGAATCAACAAAATGTCTATAATCAGTTTTGTAAACCAGAAAGCACTATGTCAGTGCAGTTGAGGGAGTAATTGTTTCCTTTCTTCAGGTGTGCGTATTTTTTTTTAAAGAGGAATAGCATTGTTTCATTTACTGAATCAACAAATACCAAGTCAATGTATACTGTGCATGGTGCTGCAGATGCAAGGAGGAGAGCCAAAGTCTCTGTCCTCAAGGAGCTCACCTTCTACTTACATAGGGCAACATGTATATGATGGCATTATTCTCGTCACAAAAGTTTTCCAAATCTTCAAAATATCTCCACTTACTTTTCTTGGGGGGTATATGTATGTTTCGATTCTGACTCAGTAACACAGGTAACTGGATTAATTGATGGGTTTCATGGTCTCTGCTTTCATGATATGGGCCATCTTTCCACTGATGCCAACTTCCACCCACTGTAGAAAAGCATTCAGAGACTTCTTTACTGAGTCATTGGTCATCAGGCAGGCAGCTACATGAGGATGAACATACTGCAAATTATCTGGGCAGATGCTTAGGTGACAGTTTGAATGTCCCTATTAAAAAAACTTTAAAATAATAAAGAATTTGTGTTTGTGTCAATGCACAGTAATTGAGCAATCACCTCTGGAGTTTGATAGACCAAGATCTGGAAGGGTCTCCAGAGACCACTGAGTTCAATCCCTTCATTTTGCAAAACAGGGAACTGACGTCCTTGTAAATTAAGTGACATGCTCAAGATTCTATAAGTAGTACCAGAGGCAGAAGTTGAACCTTGTTCCTTTGGCTTCAGAGTCAGGGTTTTCCCACTTTTTCACTCTGCCTGCAACCCATCTCTTATCAAGTGAATCTACTTGGACTTCTGTGAGCCACATTAATCAGGGCAATACATAAACCTCCTCAGGACCCCCAAGACATTCCACTTTGGATTTCCAGTGCTCATGTGGCCCATGTGGGTATGGGCCTGAAGTCCAAATATTTATTCATTGGTGCATCTTGGACTTTTTACCACATGGGAGGTGGAAAAGGAAGGGAAGCAGCCTGTTGTGTTATCCAACTCAAAAAGCACGTCAATGTCTGCATCCCCAAAGGCTATTTGGCAAATTTGGGCAAGGGGCCCACATTGTTGAAGGGATGTTTGTTCTCAAGCCCTAAGAAGGACTTTTTTTAATACTTGAAATATTACTATTTCTTGGCACCCCCTTCCCACCCTCCAGAGGGGTTGTTTTAATCATAGGACTGATCTATTTTCAGCTCATACTCAGCTATGTGTCTCCAGAGAGGAGGCTTGTTTTCTCCTTTTAACTTTATTGCACTTAATATGGGACCATTTAGCAATTTTCATACAATTTCCATCAGTCTGCAGGCCTGGGACCTCTCGGGCTTTTTCATGTTTTGCAAATCCAATAATGTGTGTATGCCTGGCAAGCCTCTTTGTGTCTAATGTAGAACCAACATTTCACTTGCTTTGAATAGCGTATCTATAGGTGAATGCTGAGATAAATTGTTAGTGTGGAATAGGGAAAAAGAATACTGTCCTGGGTTCTCATTGTGGAGCATGCACATGTCTTTGAGGGGGCAGCACAAGAGAAGAGAAAGAATTCTGAGTGGAGGGTAATGGCAGGGCAGGATTTCCAGTTGCGCCACTTGCTTCCCATGAAGCAGCTAGATAGCATGATGTGTAGAATGCTGGACTTGCAGTGAGGAAGCCCTGAGTTCAAATCCTGCCTCAGATTCTTATTGGTTTTGTGATGCTGGACAAGAAACTTAGCTGTGCCTTAGTTTCCTCATTTGCAAAAAGGTGTTGGATCTGACTTGCAAGATCCCTTTCAGCCCTAAATTAAAGAGCCTGTGATCATATACTTGACCTTGGCCAGTGTCACTTTCCCCTATAACAACGATATTCAAATTGATGCCCTTTCAGGGCCTTTCCAGATCAAAGTCTTCAATACCATCATCAATTATCCCATATTCCATTCCAACTTGAGGAGGAAGTGTGGTATAATAGGGAGTTGGGGACTTGGAGTCTGGATGAGGTTCACAGACATCCTGCTTCTCATACTTACTGTCTGCATGGCCTTGGACATGTAACATAATCTTTGAGCCTCAGTTTCCCTATCTGTACAGCAAAGGCAGTAATATCCTTTCCTACTCCTTGTGCACACTCCTTATGCGGTACAGACCAGCCTACTTGTCATTCCCGCATGGGAGAATTCATCTCTGACCTCTCTATCTTTTTACATCCTGTCCTCTACGTCCTAAAGATTCTGTAGCTTTCAGACCACCCCAGTTTTCTTCACACGTCAGCTTCTACATAGGGCTTTTTTTACCCTCCCCCTCCATTGTCAGTCTCCTTCCCTCACAGATGATTTTATATTTGCTTCTCTGTGTGTGTGCTGTTTACCCTCTTCCCAATAAAAGGCAAACTCTTCCTTGCTTGCATTCTGGGGATGGGGGTGGAGGGAGAATCATAATACATAGGCATGTGTCATTTTTCTTCATCCTCAGTACATAGCACAGTGCCTAACACACACAATAGGTGCTTAATAAATGTGTTAAATTAAAAAATTATTTAATTAGAAGAAAAATAAAAGTCACTCTTTTCCAAGAGTTTTCATGCCACCTAGAGAATACAGTCTCTACACAGAAAAGTGAATACACACTACCTACTATTATGGAAAGTAATTTTGAAATGGCATGGGGTAGAGAGAGACTAATAACAATGGGAAAGGAGATAGTGCAGAAAGGATGCTGGAGAAGGTCATCATAATCTGAATTTATGGAAGTTAGGGATCCATTCCCAGAAGTGCACATCACACCCCAGGGATGATGGAAAGTGTACATAAAGGCAAGGAGGTGGGTAAAGGGGTAGAAAAAGCAAATAGGTAAATTTGTCTGGGGTGTACTGTGCAAAATAGAGAATGAGGTGAAATCAGTAGGAGAAAATATATGTGAGACTCTGTGGGAAGGGATTGAAATGACAGAGAACTTTGCATCATATCCTAGAGGAAATAGAGAGCTCTTGAAGCTCATTAAGCAAGGGAGGGGTATGGCCAAAACTTTGATAAACTTTAGGTGTATAAATTTGTCAGGTATGTAGAGGCTAGGGTGGAGAGAGTAGAGAATGCTGGTAGGGCACTATTTTCAAAGACTCAATAAAACTTTATATCATAGTACATGGACTTCATGGCAACCAGAGTGGATTTTTGCCTAGGGCCAAGTCTTATAAAACTAACAGGGGCAAGCAACATGAATATCTCCTTCAAGTTAACCTTTTAAGAAAAATATGGGAGGAGAGGAGGCAGAAACCTTTGGCTGTAGCCAGGACTCTCCATTGGGGAGCTCACTTGGGGCACAGGAGCAGTGAGGTGAAGGAAGTACACCATTCACTGCCTTGGAATTGTCAATAATCCTTCTTGCTAAGTAGGTGTGAAACTCTGCAGTTTCTATGTTGCTGAAGGATTCTGAGCTCTGAGAGTTTGCCCCAGACAAAAGGCTCGCTCTTCCCTCTACTTCCTGCTCGGAGGGAAACATTCCTCCTATTCGTTTTTCCATTTTGCTTAGTCACTAAGTATACATTCCTCAGCTCCCTTTCATCAGGCTTGCCCAAAAGACAAACAAACATACAAACAAGCAAGCAAGGAAATAAACTGACCCATGATTCTAGATCTAGAGTATGGAGAGGTTTGAATCATATCCTCTAATCTACAAGTGAATATTGCCTTTTGATTAGTAGCAAAATAATTATCTTGGTAATGTTCTTCACACACACATTCATACACACACATATACATATGCACATACAATGTCTACATATGCATATATTGGTATGTATTATGTACATATATAAATATGTATTTCATATATATGTATGTATGAATTATGGAAAACTGAACTTGATAGCCGTTCTTTCTCCACTTTGATGTTACCTTGCTTGTTTGCAAATGATCAACAGCTAGCTAGGCAGAAATAGATTCCTAACCCATCTACCTATGGGTTTCAATATCATTTGGGGAGATAGCTAATTTTTCCCCTTTGAGACTTCCCCTAGTGCATACTAAGTACAGAATTACATTTAGTTTATGTAGTAATAAATGGTTGTTTCCATTAACCAGAAACACCTGGAATGTTCACCCATGTACAAATTTATTCTAATATTTTGGGAAAATCAACTTTGTCTTTCTTGGATGTTGGACAACCAACAAAAGAGGAAACCCACTGAATTCCAAGCCCACTGACTTTCTCTTCCTTCACATCATCCAAGAGGGATCAGAATCTCTCCACACCTTCCATTTTCATATACAAAACAAAATTCAAAAGAGGGCTGACTGTGAATCCATGGATCTTTATTCCACATGCTTGCCTTCTAATAAAAAATGTATAGTGAATTTAACCTTTTACTTTCAAAACTATCCTGTTAGTCTGTGCTTCCTTCTGAATTTCCTTCTTCTTTCTTCCCTGCTTTTATTTGTCATCACTATCAATAAGTTCCTACCCTCAAGCCCTTCTGCAATTAAGATAAAATTATTCCAAAGTCCTTATAATGAGTACACAGAGTCAATCAAAACAAATCCACAGAGTGGCCATATCCAAAAAGAGATTTATTCCTGCCTTTGGAAGCCATGATTTCTCTGTCCAGGTGGATATGTTTCATGACAGGTTCTCTATAGCTGTGAATAGTGGTTGCTTTCATCAGAATTCAGAAATCTTTCAAAGTTGTTTTCCTTCACAGTATAGTTGTCATTGTATGGATTGTTTTAGTTCTGCTCATTTCATTTTGTATCAGTTCCTACTTCCAATGATTATTTGAAATTATTTCTCTATTATACCACATTGATGTTCTATTTCATCCATATACCAGAAATTGTTCCACTATTCCCTAATTTATGGGCACTTCCTTAAATTTCAGTTCTTTTTTTCTTTATCTTCTTTGAGATCTGAATTTTTAAAAATTACTTTTTGCTTGAGACTATTCCCATTCCCTTAACTCCTCCCCCTTGCCAATATGTTTCACTGATATATTGCAATCCAAATCTCCTTAATCCACTTCAAATAAGAGTGAGCATCATTGCACTTTCCACCTCCCTCAATTGCCTTTGTTCATATTTTATGGAAGATAGCAGATTATTCTCCTCTTTCTCCTTTCTATACAAGTGTATTCCTATTGTCTTCTCTCTTCACTTTCCCTTCTGAAAAGCCTTAGAACAGAATGCGTAGATCTTCTTCATTAACCCCTTTAATACACATTGGAGACATTACGGTTCTGAAGGGATATGTGTTTCTTTGCCCTTATTAGACTGTTAGTCTTTTCTCACCATATCATCATGTTCTGGCTGTTTCCTCATGCCGGTGATGCTCTCCCTCCTCAACTCCACCTTTTTTGGGACTGACTTTCTTTAGGACTTAGTTCAATTGTCGCCTTATTTACAAGCTTTCTTTTCACTTTATCAGCTACCAAGACCTTCCCCTCTAAGTTTACCCTGTATCTTCTCTAAATGCATCTTGTGTATTTTCTATGTATGTACATATTTTCTTCCTCTATTAGGATATAATCTCCTTGAGGGAAGAGTCTATTTTTGTTGTTTTTCTTTGGATTTCTAGCTCTTAGTTTAGTTCCCAGAACATAATGAGTGCTTAAAAAATTCTTCTTTACTGATTGATTGAGATCTACATTTTACTGATGCAGGCAGGGAGGTTAAATGAACTGTCCAAGTCATTAAAGCACAAAGTTATGCAGTCAAGATTTGAGTTTCTCTCGACTTAAATCCAAACATTTGCAGGGGGGGGGGGGTGGAGGCATTACAACATTCTGTGCATATGTACTTTTCTTATACTTTTCTCCATTTAACAGATCTTGATGAAGCATCCTCTTGTGTTTGAGTGAGTGGGAAGTTAGAAAAGTGAATATGGAAGCTCTTACACGACATGAACTATGCTTGCTATCATCAGCGTATCCCGACTGCCTTGCACGATGTTCCAAAGCAGGGCTGTGTAATGGAAAGAGCAGTGATAGGAGTCAGGCGGATGCAAGTTCAACTCCTGCCTAGGGTAATGAAGGGGAAGGGGAAGAAAGGAGCCCTTACTGAGTATCAGCTATATGCCAGCAGATGTGCTAAGCACTTTACACATCTCACTTAATTTTCACAACAACCTTATCCATTTTCAATTTAGGAAATTGCAGAAAATAGCCCCTGGCCACATAGCTAAGTCTGTAAGGTGGAATTTAAACCCAGGTTGTCCTGCCTCTAGGCCCAGCACTCTATCCTCTGCAACAATTAGCTGCCCCTAGGTGCTTTATATTTTATCTCATTTAAGCCTCCTGACAGGCCAGAGTACTGGAATATTCCAATGGTACATATGAAATACAAAGATCTCATGGAAGATCTCTATTACTTTCATTGAATACTTTCTTGAGGACACATGGGAGAATGCAGGAAAGAGATTAAATGATTTTCCCAGGTTCTCACCCAGCTTGTATGTGACTAGACTAAATTGGACCTCAGGTATTCTTGACTCCACTACCCACTGTAGGTGCCAATAGGTACCAATAACTGTATGACCATGGGCAAGTCACTTAAACTCACTGAGTCTCACTTTCCCCATTTATAAAATGGGCATAGTAGTATCAATAGTATCTACCTTGTAGAGTTGTTGTTTTGACTTTCCCATGAGATAATGCATTTCCAGTGCTAATTGTAGACCTAAAGGTGCGAATACATCATGCCCTCCGCTGATCCGGATTTCCTGGCTAATTCCATTGAACTCGCCCCACACTTCATTCCAGACAAACTGGAAGGCTTACTTTTCCTACTTTCCTGTGTTCGATCTCTTGGCTCCCAGCATTTTCACAAGCTGTCCTTCATGTCTAAAATAGTCCTCTTCCAGCTTTATCCATTGAAACCTCTAGCTTCCTTCAAGCTTTAGTTAGAGCAAATACACCCATTCCAAGGAGCCTTCTTGTATTCCATTCAACTGTGAACCTCCCCTTTCACATTTCATTTATCTTACATATTCTATTGCTGAATCTATATAAATTCACTTAAATTTGTGAAACATTATGAGAGGTCATCCAAATGTATTTCCTGGGTATGGCAATCATGTTTTAGAGATCATTAAGAACTCAGGGAATCTCTTAAGATAGATGTTCCACTGCTTTCAAATTATGTTAAATCATGAATTTATTATTATAGTTCAGATCTTTAAGAGAAATGAAACATACAGATCCTAGTGAAGGTTCACACCTACAAAGATATAAACCAAACTCTGGTAGTTCCACAGCTTTATCTACAATGAAACTGAATTACTATTTTAATTGAGTAGCAGTTACCACCATTATGTCTTGTTATGTTTAAATGGACTCTCTGGAAGATGTCTCAATTAGAAAAATCTCCCAATTAAGTGTGTTCTCCAGTTTCAGCTATTCATACTGAAGACTGCTTTTTAGTACAGAATCACATTAAAATGCAAGTTTTTGAAAAGGACCTAACATGCTTTAGAGTTCACACTCAATTCTGATGAACTGGGAAAGGTTTTGATTAGAATTGTGGTTTCCTCCAGTCTAACTGCAGATCAAACAAGACAGCAATCTGCTGATTTATTGCCTGAAGATTTGCTAGGCTTTCTAAAGGCAAAGGACTTGTTTTGTTTTGTTTTTAAGAGAAAACTTCAGGTTATCAAAGACAGTTCATGGATTAATTAAATAGATTTATTTTTCAAAAGGTAACACATCCAGAAATCCCTTGAAATGCTCTAAAAGTTTCTATCTCATTAATCCACTTAACGTTTTTAAAATAGCTTGAGAACTATGTAATTGAAACTAAAAATTAACCAAATGGGCTAAAGTCAGCATTAACCAGATGCATAGTTAAGAAATATAACAGAATACAGTATACCTTGAGGCAAAAATAATGTATGCAGATAAAAACAGAAATCTTTAAAGGAATAAAAGTCTGGCACTTATTAGAATAATTTTCCATCATTCCTATTCAGGATTTCTGTATGTAAGTCAGGAGGCAATTTGAAATGTTCTCATTAGACAAGATAGAAGAAACAGACTGAATGAAAACTGAGATGGTGACTTCAAAGAGAAAAAGAGACACAAAGAATGCCACACATTAAGTTTCTAAAGGGCCATATTGTCCATACGATGCAAAGTTCCACCACATGGAATTAGGCACTGGAACATGGAAAAACCTTGTTTTCAGACAGAATAATGTTGAAGTGCCTATGTTGGCTGCCAGAATGTGGATTCTAGGAAACTTAACTTAAGATTTAGGTGAATAAAAAAGTGAACACACCAATGAAATGTATTTATTAAGTGTTACTACATGCCAAACACTGAGCTTAAGTACAAATACAGACAGAAAGACAGTGCCTGGCCTCAAAAAGTTTATATTCAAATAGAGAAAACAAGACACAAAGGGGTAGTGATGGACAGGAAGGCAAAAGGTTCAGTTAGGCAGATCACAAAGCCTATATCCCTAACAGTATACAATTGTTTGATCATAGCTGATGGTCCCAGAATGAGAAGGGCAGCTAGGTGGTAGATTGAATAGAGCACCAGAAGGGGAGTCGAAAAGATCTGCATTCAGATTCAGTGCGATATTGACTAGCTGTGTGACCCTGGGCAAGTTACCTAAATTCTGTTCCAGTTTCCTCACCTGAACAGTGGTGATAAAAATAGAACCTACCTCCCAGGATTGTTATGAGGAGAAATTAAATTGATATTTGTAAAACACTATGAAATCCTTAAAGAGTTTTATAAATATTATAGATAATGGTGGTGGTGGTGGTGATGATGATGATGATGATGGTGATGGTGATGGTGATGGTGGTGGTGGGATGGTGGTGATGGTAGGTATAGGTAGCAAGATGGTTAATGAGAGCTAGAGAAGAATTCTGGAGAGTAGAAGGCGAAGTGAAGCTTGATGACATGGGGTCTGTGTAAATAGTTTTAAAGAGGTTTTAATTTAGGGGTGGCTAGGCGGTGCAGTGAATAGAGCACCGGCCCTGGATTCAGGAGGACCTGAGTTCAAATCTGGCCTCAGACACTTAACATTTAAAAAAAAAACCTAGCCACGTGACCTTGGGCAAGTCACTTATCCACAACTGCCCTCCACAAAGCAAAAAAAAAAAAAGATGTTTTAATTCAGGACAGTGGGCCTAGGAGAGAAGTTCCAGAGATGAAAGGGTTGAAATCTCTAGGGTTCAGTGTCTAATATGGGCATTATTATGTTGTGGTTGACAAGATTTAGAGGACATGGCTAGAGAGTACACAGTCATGGTTGGGAGAAAATACAGTTTGGAGAATGTACAATTTACAAATGTATGAAATAAATATGGAGGACGAAGAAATGGCCATTGTTGCCACTGACAATGAGCTTTAAGGTTTACAAAGTGATAATTATAGCAATAATAATTATCATTACTATCATTTATAAAATATCTACTACATGACTGAAAGTATACTTTACACTTTACAAATATCTCATTTTTTTCTCACAACAACCCTATCCATTTTACAATTTAGGAAACTGAGGCATATAGAGGATACAAGACTTGCCCATGGTCACACATGTACTAAGTGTGTGAGGTGGGATTTGAACCCAAGACAGGTCTTCTTGTCTCCAGACCCTGCGCTCTATATTCTGTAACACCTAGCCACTCCTAATTGCTGTATACATTATTTCATTTAAGCCTCCTGACAGTCCAGGCTACTGGAATGTTCCAAAGGTTCATAGAAAATAGGAAGACTGATTGGGAGATCTCTGCCTTTCTTTGGATCCAATCTAGAGGATACATGGGAGAACCATCACAGAGGGTGAGGTGTAGATGGACTATGTTTTAAAGCATCCCTCGAAGGATGCACTGATGATATTCCACATCCACTGGAGAATTAAGGTGCCAGTAGAGCTTAAAGTCATAAATAAGTCACATAGCTACTGCTGCTTCTCTGACTAGTCCCACAGAAATTCAAAAGCAGTAAAGCTCTAGAAGGCCTTTCTCTCCACTTTCTTTTTTTCCTGGAAAAAGAAATAAACCTAAGACCTGTGGATAATGGAATCCAACCCCAGTCATTCCCTTTGTGATCTTGGGCCAGTCACACGTTTCTCTGATCTTGTTTCTTCATCTATAAAATGGAAGCGTTGGACTAGCTGCCTTCTAAAGTTTCTTCCAACTGCATATCTATGATTCCATAATCTGACGTTTTCCTTCCCTTCCAACTGCATTTAGAAAGTACCTGCTATGTTTAATGAAATTTATTCATGGGGAGGGGAGAATAAAAATCTAAATACTCCCCTCCAATTGGCAGGTAGACTTACCAACATCTCTGAGGGAGAGGTTATAAGACTGAATGGAAAACAGAACCTACTTGCAAGGAGCCTACATTGTGTTAGAGCGCACATATAATGTGCTTGTGTACTTGATCATCTAGAAAGTGTTACCACGTAAGGGGCTAAGAAAATATGATGGAGGTGGTCCTGAAAGAAATCTTGGAAGGAAGCCAGGAATTCCAAGAGATAGGATGGGATTCCTTAACTACCAAGACAGATTTTTTTCAAAGACAAAGAGTGATGCAGAATTTTGGAGCTGATGAATCATCTTGGTTGGAATTGATTGCTTTTGTGTTTCTTTTGGGAGACCCTCAAATCCAGAGGAATAAGAGTAGAACTTTTCCCACTCTGGGAAGATCCAGGTGCCATATGATGCCAAGAGAAGGATTCTCGTGCTAGTGCCAAGTATTTAAGAGGAGCACATGACGCTTGTCTCTTTTAAACCCCAGTCCTTAGCCAGATGTTGGAAATATAGCTAACCATTTGTGGGCAAGTATTTCATGAACATGTTATAGTCTTCAAATGAAAACTTTTTTAGGGGCTCATAAAAGTTGAATTCTACTTATTAAGATATATATTTAATGTTACATGTGACAGGACTGTTCTTGAAGTCTTCTTATTCACCTGTGAATGGCTCTGTTCTTTCCTCGTATCATTTCTTTTGAGTCTTCCATATGCTTGCACCAACTGAGCTATCACACATCATTTTTTTTCTTTTTCCTAACATATGATTTAGTTTGAACTCCTAGTGAGGTCCATCACTTTACCCAAAGAACTCAGCAGCTGCTGCGCTCTGCTCAACATAGATTTTTATTGATGCCTAGACCACCAAATGGTTAAATGACTTGCCCAAGGTCATACAACCAATATATGTCAGAAGTGGCAAACACACATCTTCCTGGTTCTGAAATCAGCTCTTGGTTCAGCATTAGGATATATGTGTGTATACATATATATACATATATACACACATTAGGATACTTCTCAGAAGGAAGTAGTTCCATTATATAAAGAAACAGTCTTCACAGAAATTACGTAGAAAAGGATACTTGTGTTATTAATGGCAGACACACATACTCAAATACACACAAAAACTTAGAACTCTACACTATAGTAGACTTCCAGAAGAACATAATACATACATATATACATCTATCTAGGTGTGTGTATATTTATGTATTCACACACACATATAATACAGATAGATAGATGTGTCTATAGATATTTATTTATATCTACCTATCTATACTTGTGTATGCATTTAGAATGTATCTGCCATTAATAAAACCACTATGATTTTTTACATTAATTTCTGTGATAACTGTTTCTTGCTTTATATATTGGAATTAATTTCCTTCGAAGAATATACCTACTTCCATCTACATAGCATCACATGGCAATTGATATTTGATCAGGAGTTATCTTTTCCATTATATTTTTGAAGGAGAGGGTGGTACAAACTGGAGGGTGGATGTATTTCTAAGAAGAGATGGGAAACTTACAATAGATCTAGTGTTGGCTAAGTTGGTACACTGGGAAACAACTTCCTCTGAGAGTGTTGTGCCTCCATATACAACATATTCTCTGAAGAGAAGGGAAACTGAAAATCCTGGGGTGAGGAATAATCCAAAGGATAGACAAAGTGGATCCAGAGAGGACATTAAATGAAGATGGGAAAGAGAATTATTATAGATAGGGCAGGAGTAGAATTATACTGTGTAGTCTGTAACAGAGGGTAATTTCTACCATGAAGCAGTACTTCTAATTCTCATTCTATCCCTTATTAATTAATTCTTCTAAGAGTGAAGCAATACAGAAAAAGAAACAATGTGGAGAAACATCTACAAAATTAATAATAGTAATTATTTTTAGAATAGGCAGCTCAAATTTCAGTGGATTTAGTTCCATAAGCAATATGGAGAGATCAAAGAAAAAATAAATAACAATATAAACGATAAAGAGAAAATATTAATAATTAATGGTGTTCTAACACAATGTAGAATTAGAAGACAAGAAAAAATAAAAGACATCCTTCTTAGAATAAAAGCATAAAAATGGAAAAAAATGACAACCAAAAAAAAGTGAAACAGGAGGGAGAGAATTAGAATTTTGAGTCACTTAATGAGAGTAGATAAAGAAGAAGGAGAGAACAATTAGAAAACTAAGTAGAAGAAAGAAAAAGAAATCAATAAATTAAGTAAAATTTCAGAACCAGATAAAGGATTAACAGATGGGTGAGAGATGAGAATACTAAGAGAGGCTGTGGGAAGTGTTGCATCCAACTAGAAAAAGCAAAACTAAACATAGGGATTAAGCACACATTTAAAAGAGAAAACTGAACCAAACAATTTTAACTAATTAAACTATTAAAAGCAAAAGGAAAACAAAAAACAACTAACTTGCATCTTTCAATGTAAATGGATTAACCAACTCAATACAATGAAAGAGAATAGCTTAGATATGAAAATGAAATCCCACGATCTATACCTTACAAGTTATGGAGAATAAAAATGAGAGGCTAGAAAAAATTTTACAGTACATCAGATGAAAATGAATAAAAGAGATGTTGTAATCCTGCTATTACATGAAAGAAATATTTTTAAATTAAAATGTAAACAAACAATAAATTAAATTGTATTATGTAAAGGAAACATAGAAAAGAAATTAATTTCAAGATTAAACTTCAATGTTCCAAAAAGCATAGTATCTAAATTCAAAGAGGAAAAAATGCTTGAATTGAAAAAAAACCACATAAATAAAAACACATTTATAGAAGGAGCATTTATTGTTCCTATCTCAGAATTTATCAAATCTAATATTTTTTTGTAAATACAGAATGGAAAAAATTCTATAATTTAGAGTATTTAGGTGTTTAGAATTCTAATGGGGTCACTAAAGAATATATATTTATGGAGAAGGGAAGAATTTATAACCAAACAAAAAATTGAGAACAATATGAAATGCAAAATGGATAATTTTGATTACATTAAATTAAAAAGGTTTTGTGCAAACGACACCAATGCAGCCAAGATTAGAAGGAAAACAGAAATCTAGGAAAAAAAAATTTTTACAGCCAGTATTTCTGATAAAGGCCTCATTTCTCAAATATATAGAGAACTGAGTCAAATTTATAAGAATACAAGTCATGCCCCAATCGATAAATGATCAAAATGTATGAATTTGTAGTTTTCAGATTAAGAAATTAAAGCTTTCTACAGTTATATGAAAATGCTCTAAATCAATATTGATTAGGGAAGTGCAAATTAAAACAACTCTGAGCTACTACTTCATACCTATCAGGTTGGTTAATATGACAGAAAATAAAAATGATAAATGTTGGAGAAGATGTGGGAAAATTGGAACACTAATGCATTATTAGTGGAGTTGTGAACTGATCCTATCCTTTTGGAGAGCAATTTGGAACTATGATTAGAGGGCTATAAAGCTGTGCATACCTTTTATTCAGCAATACCACCACTAGGTCTGTAAACCAAAGAGATCATAAAAAGGTAAAAGTCCACATATACAAACAATTTTATAGCAGCTATTTTTGTAGTGGCAAAGAACTGGAAATTTAGGGGATGCCCATCAAATAGGGAATGGCTGAACAAGCTGTGGTATATGAATGTGATGTAATACTATTGTTCCATAAGAAATAGTGAGTAGAAGAATTTTAGAAAAAAACTGGACTTATATGAACTGATGCTAAGTTAAGTGAGTAGAACACAAACATTATACACAGTAACAGCAACATTGTGCAATGATCAACTATGATAGACTTAGCTCTTTTCAGTAATACAACGATCCAAGACATTTCCAAAAGACTCACGATGGAAAATGCTATCCACATCCAGAGAAAGAACTAGGGACACTGAATGCAGATTGAAGCAAACTGTTTTCACTTTTCTTTTGTTTTCTTCTTTCTCATGTTTTCTTTTTCCTTTTGTTCAGATTCTTCTTTCACAACATGACTAATGTGGAAATATGGTTAACATGATTGTACATACATAGCCTCTATCAGATTGCTTGCTGTCTTGGGGAGGTGGGGATTGAGTGGGAAGGAGAAAAATTTAGTACTCAAAATCTTATTAAAATGAATGTTGAAAACTATATTTACATGTAATTGGAAAAAAAATAAAACACTATTTAGTGGGGAAAAGAATAAACATTTATCAACTCCATATGTCAACTTAAAAAAAATTGGTTATGTATTAAAGCATAGAACAATTGAAAATAAATATTAAAAGACATACATACTAAGCACAGGCTCTAATGACCATGATCCAATAAAATCACAGTTGACAGAGTGTAACTAAAAAGATAGCTTTCACATAGATAATAATGAGATCCTAAATGACGAGGTGACAGAAACAAATAAGAGACCATTTTGAACTCTGAAATTCTTTTAAAGAAAAAATAATGTAAACACTATACAAGTTATTCTTAAAAATTCAGAATGTCCTCCATTCAATTCCTTATCTGTGACAAATATAGTCTAAATGTGTATCTTTCCCTCAGCCAGAGAAGAACAAGGCAAAAGAAAATATTGACTAACCTAATTAATGGGTGTTAATTAATTTTTTTTAAATAAAATCTTGGCAAAAGACTTTATTTTAAAATCATGAAGTCAGTCTTAGATTTTTTTTTTTAAACAGGGATACAAAAATGGTTCAACATGATAGAAAAAATCAATATAATTAATTATATTAAAACAATATCATAGAAATATAATTATATACAATATAATTATATCTTATATAAATGTGTATAATAATCTGAATCAATACAGAAAAAGCTTTTGACAGAATATAAAAACACTTATGAAGTATAGGTATAAAGGAATATTAAAGTATTATAAAAAGTATCTAAGCTAAAAGCAAACAATACATGTATTGGGTAAAAACTAAAAGCATTCTCCTCAAAGAGATGAAAAATAAGCATACTGGGGTGGCTAGGTGGCGCAGTGAGTAAAGAGCTGGCCCCGGAGTCAGGAGGACCTGAGTTCGGTTCTGGCCTCAGACACTTAACACCCACACACAAAAAAAACTGGCTGTATAACCTTGGGCAAGTTGCTTAACCCCAATTGCCCTCCAAAAGGCAAAAAAAAAAAAAAA
>NW_027185797.1:35103153-35132516 GCF_028583685.1 Petaurus breviceps papuanus
AAAAGAAAACTAAGCAAACCATCTTTTCCACTTTAGTTTTCCATAATTCTGAAAATGATAACAATTAGACAAGGACAGAAGCAAAGGCCTCAGGATAGGAGAACAGAGCCTAAAACTGTCAGAACTTTTTCATCTCCTATTTCTGTTCCTGATTCTTTAGACTTCACCGCCTTGCCTCATCTGCCTTCTCACCCTGGAAAATTCCTCTTCTCCATCATCCTCTTGTTCCATTAGATGTGTTCTTTCATGAACCTTCATTGTTGTTGTGGTTGTTTTGTAGGCTCCCACTCTTCTCCTGGCTTCACTCTTGACTTTCTGGACTTCACCATCATGCAGCCAAGTGAACACTTTCTCCTTTATCCACTGACTTTCTAGGTCCTTTCTGTGTGTTCATTTTGTACACTAGACTATACATTCTTCATCACAGGAACTGTCTATTTTTTCCTGTATTTGTATTCTGTGTGCTTAGCATAATCTCTGGCACATAAAAAGATGCACTTAATAAATGCTTGTTGACATGATTTAATTTGTCTGATGGTTTACTTAGAAAATATAAGGGAATCTGCAAAGAAACTAATTAAAACAATGAATTCTCAGTTGCAAAGCCAAAGTGGCAGAGTAGAGAAACACTTAGCTGATCCTTCCCAAATTTTTCTCCAGACAACTCTAAAGTAATTCCTCAAATTGATTTCTGGAGCACCAGAACCAGCACAAGCTCAGTAAAAGAATTTTTTAGTCCAAGAAAACTTAAGATGTTGACAGGAAAGGTCTGTCTCTATAGATTGGTGGTCGAGCCCGAAGCAGGTGCCACAGGTCCAGTAATGGGCCATGGAGGTGGATAAACTGGCAGCAGTAGCAGTTTTAGGAGCTCTTAATCCATGGGAGGGGGCTTGGACAACTAGTCAGAAAGAGATTGCAGGGGACCATTTGCTGGTATTGGGTTCCGTATACTGCTGCATGACCAAGATGCAGTTTTGGGTCACAGTCCCAAGGTCATAAAGAGCAATGGCACTTATGGTCACAGGAGAGCAGGGTGGAGATGAGTACTTGTGGTCACTTACAGGGAAGTAAGGACCCTAGTCTCAATTCCAAGACAGAGGGTAGCTTTGGCAACTGAGATTACAGGTGAGGTGTGGAGGAACCTCATTGCAGTCCCAGGACCAGGAGGAATACTAGCTTTGGTGACTTCAGGGGAAGAAAGTCCCGTCTTGAGTAAATACCAGAGCATAGACCAGGAAATCAGCAACCACACCTCTCCTTAGATAATACTACCTCGGAAGCAATGTAAACTGACAGACCCCCAGAGCTAGCTCTGAAAACTGCATCAAGAAAAAAAAAATCTAAATCTTGGGACAATGCCCCCTCCACCCTGGGAACAGAGTCCAATGCTATCAAGAAGCTAAATGTGAAGAAATAGGTTGGAAAATGAGCAAACAACAAAAAGAAACTGAATTTATAAAGTTATTATAATGACAGGGAAGACACAAACTTGGAAGATAATGAAGTCAGAACAGCTACATGCAAAGCCTCAGAGAAATGTGAATTGGTCAGAGGTCCACAAAAGAATTTCTGGAAGAGCTTGAAAAGGATTTTAAAAATCAAATGAGAGAGGTAGAAGAAAAATTGGGAAAAGAAATGAGAGTGATGCAAGAAAATTATGAAAACAAAGTCAGTATCTTGTTAAAGGACACATAAAAATACTGCAAAACAAAAAAAAAAAACCTTAAAAACTCTAATTGACCAAATGGTAAAAGAGGTACAACAATCCACTGAAGAGAAGAAAAGCTTAAAAAGCAGAATTGGCCAAATATAAAAAAGAAGCACAAATATTAGCTCCTTAAAAAGTAAAACTGGCCAAGTGTAAAAGGAGGCAGAAAAATTCAAAGAAGAAAACAGTTCCCTAAGTATTGGTAGTTGGCATGTAGAGGATAATGGCTTTATACAATTCACCAATAAACGATGAAACAAAGTAAAAATTATAATAAAAAAGTAAAATAAATGGAAATATCTCACTGGAAAAAAACTGACCTGGAAAATAGATGAAAGAGAGAATATCTAAGAATTATCAAACTACTTGAAAGCCATGATAAAAAAAGAACCTAGAATCATATTGCCAGTAATTTTTGAAGAAAACCACCCTGATAACCTAGAACTAGAGGGCAAAATAGATAACATCAAAGATGAGATATTAGAAACCTTGACCAACTCCTTGTGTGTGTCAAATTTTTTGATTTGTTAATCAGTTTTACTTAAAATAAATTTTTCTCTTCTTTCTTTTAAAAAAAAAATTTCAAAACATATGGCATGGCTCTCTGGGATGGAGGAGGAGACATACAATGAAATCTTCGCATAAAAAATAAAAATTATGAACAAAATCCAGTTAAAATAATGAAGATTAATGTCAGGATGGTTAACATTTAATTCAGATAGAACCATAGAGTTCTTAAACAGTATAGCATTTTACCGAAAGCAAGCTGGTCTGCTTGTCTCTTTTTATTCAAATATTGGACTAACTTACTGTCAGCTTCTGGTGATTGTCCACAGAAGCACACTAAGTACTTGAATGCTGGACTTGAAATCAGAAAGACCTTGGTTTGAATTCTCCCTCATATGATTTGCCTTAGGTAGGTCTTCTTTGAAGCCTTCTTTAGAAGTTTTTTTTTCCCTCTTTGGCATCTTATGCCTTATGGGGCAGTACTGCTGCTCACTCTCATCAACTCTTCTGTAAGATATTACAAACTAGACTATATTCTCAGTTGGTGAGATCATTTTTTTTTGCCATATCTCTCCACTTGGAAAATAGATCACATTTTCTGACTAATGTTTAGATATCTTTGGTTTTCTTTACTGGACAATCTATTTACACTGGTCCAAATTCTGTGCGAAATTGTTACAATTGATGTTATTGCCATTCCCTATAAACATTTCTTGGCCTTCACAACTTGTTTGAATGGATGAATCAATCATACAACCAATTAACTTTTATTAAGTGTTTAATGTGAGCCAAACACTCTGCTAAGTGCTGAGGATGGAAAGAAAAAAGCAAAAACAGTTTATTTCCTCAAAGAATTTCTATCCAGATAGGGGGATGTACATGTACATATGTAAAAGATATATTCAGTGTACATTTAAGGTAACCTTAAAGCAGAAGGCACGGATGCTGGAGGGGTTGGCAGGCAACCAGGAAAGACATGAAAAAAGATGGGACCTCAGTCAAGTATTGAAGAAATCCAGGGAAGTTAAGAGACAGAGGTGAAAAGGGAGAGCAATCCAGGCAAGAGGAATTGTCAATGCAAAGGCATGGAGACAGGGCAGGAAGCATTGGGCATAAGGAAAAGCATGTGGTTGTACCACAGAGTTTGTGGAGATCAGTAATGATGAAGAAAACTAGGCAGAGAGGAAGGATGCAGGTCAGGAAGAGCTTTCAATGTTGAATGACTTTCTATTCAGTACTTGAGGTAGCCCATGAAGTTGAATGTGTGTGTGTGTGTGTGTGTGTGTGTTAGGAGGTGATGTGGCCACATGCCATGTGCTTTAAAAAATCACTTTGGAAGCTGAGTGGAGAATAATTTTAATGGTGAGAGACTTGAGGGAGAGACAATTAGGAAGCTATTGTAATAGTATAGCATCAGGTTATGAGAGCTGAATTAAGATGCTGGCCATGTGAGTGGAGGAAAGAGATTGGCCAAAGATGCTAAAAATACGATTTGGCAATTATATGCATCTGTGAAATAAGTACCAGTAAGAAGCTAAGAATAGAATAGAAGACACACACCTGGACTGTAGATAGGTGGTACCCTCAACATAGACAGGGACATTATGAAGAAAAGCCCTTTTGGAGAATCATCATACTAGTGATGGTGGACAATTTGTTTTCAATTTATGACATTGAATTGAAAATGTCGAGTTAGTAAAATGGAAACTAGAGATCAGAAGAGAGTTAATAACTGAATAAATAGATCTGGGAGTCATTGACATAGACATAATAAGCGAACCAGGAGAGACGATGATATCACCAAATGAGAGAGTACAAAGACAAAAGGAAAAAGGGCCCAGGAGAGAGCCTTGAAGGACACTCACAATTAGTGGTCATGTAACAGATGGAACAGATGGAAATCCTACAAAGGAGAATAAGAGGAATGAATGGACTGATTGGAGGATTACCAAGGGAGAGAAGTGTTACATACACAAAAAAGGAGACAGTATTAAGGAAGAGAAGATGATTCCCAGCATCAAAGGTTACCAAAAAATGAATCAGAATGAGAGGTGGGGAGGAAGGGAGATACTAGATTCAGCAATTAATAGATCAATGGTAACTTTCCAGATGAAAGATTTAGTGAAATCATGAGGTCCAAATGGAGTTCTATTGCACGCCATATCTTTTCCTCTATTGTGTGCTTTCTTCTGGTTTTGTATTCATTTATTTTCTGTTACCTAACAAATTGGAAGTCTAAATATACCCCCCCAAAAAGATGATTTAGTAATATATGTAATGAGGCATTTCCTGTAAAAAAAATTAATTTTTGTGATGTTTTTTGGCATTTCTCATCCCCAATACTTTTCAGTTCATTTTTTGGAGACACTATTCTTTATAATTATCTCATTTTTTTCATTGACAAATCTGTTATCTTTCTCATTCTTGACTACTGAACCATATATTTCTAAATATTTTTGCCTTTCTTGTTTCTGCCCACTTTTGCACTAATATACTGGGAAAAAAATAGAAAACCTTAGCTCCTAGTGCAATGGGGCTTAGATGCAGGGCTAAACTACCCAAGATGCCATGGGTTTGGTAGCAAACTTTTTTTTTTCAATGGCAGAGTAAACAGAAGTGTCTATTTCTTTAAAAGTGACTACTTGAGTATGATTGGGACTTTTTCTGCATTTGAACCTAAGGGAATAGAACTCCACTCATTCCATGCTATAAGGGAAGATGATCCAAGGCCCCTTCCTCATCCCTCCACCTTTAGGTTAGTTGGCTTCAATAAACAAGCCTGAGGTTTTGGCCTTTCTCTTATACTTTTCCATTTTATATACAGAGTTTTGGATCTCTGACCTGGAAGCTCAAGCTGTGGACATCTAGGAGTGCAGACAACCAGGCAAGGTTTGCAACCATCCCTGAGGAAGAGACCTTGATGATCAAGGTTTCCAGATGGGTGACTAGTGGAGGTTTAGAGTCAAACTTGGTGGGGCTAATGCTAGGCAGGAACTAAGTTAAATTATGAATTTAATTCTGACCTACTCCTCAGAAAAAAAGGTGCACAGAAGGGGATTGTTCTCTGGAGGCATAGGGAGGAACTATTTTTCTTTCTGTCTCTTTGAAGTAAATATACCTTTGTAAAAGGCAACCCAGTGGTAAGTGGCTAAAGGAACTGAGGGGCCCTCACAAGGGAGGGACACAACTAGTTGGGGTTTGAGACAGTGGGAGAGAAAATAGATTTGTCAATCCACCTCTGTCAGGGTACTGGAGAACCCTAGAGGAAGGACGGAAAATGTAAGAGAACTGATGCTGAAAGAATGGTGTCAGAAAGAACATCTGTTACATCAAGCTGGTAGATTCAGAGCTGGGAGGGGGATCTGAAAGGCCAAGTCATTCAAACTCCTCACAGAAAGGCTCACAGAAGTTAAATGACTTACTAAAGTTCACACAGGTAATTCAAGTCACACAGGATTCCTACCCCCAGTTTCTAATAGGGTCCGGTATCCAATGAAAGAAGGCATGAAATTTTGTTTTATTTTGGAACAAGAAATAAAAGCAAAATTAGGGGTGGCTAGGTGGCGCAGAGAGTAAAGCGCTGGTCCCAGAATCAGGAGGACCTGAGTTCGGTTCTGTCCTCAGACACTTAACACCTACACAAAAAAAAAAAAAAAATCTAGCGTGTAACCTTGGGCAAGTTACTTAAGCCCAATTGCCCTCCAAAAGGCAAAAAAAAGCAAAATGAGCCACATTATATCACTTATACTATGTACTACAGCTCTCATGTTAAGCTAGAATGGCCAAAAAAAAAAAAAGAGTTCCAAGTAAAGGAAAAAAATGCGCTATGCAAAGGAAAATACTTGTATCGACACAATAAGGGATATACATGGCTTTTATTCTTCCTGGAAGCATGAATGAGAATTCCAAGGGCATTTAGTCTGTGAAGATTTTGAAATCCCTAACTTCAGATTTGTACTCTGACTAATAAAAGAATAAATTCTAAGTAGGCCAACAACACTTCAGATTTGGAATGACCACCCAAGGATTAAGAAATCATATTATCTGGATTATTAATGTTTTTAAATTAAATATCTATCAACTGAACAGAACAATTTTTCCATAGTAGACCATCTGGAGGAGGGCCGTCCATACTCCAAGCTGACTTGGGCATTTTTCTTCTAAGAGAAAGAACTAGACCCTCTCTATAATGTTTCCAATGTGCTTGAGTAGTACCAATCCAAACAGGATGCTGAACTAAATTCATAAAAACAAAGACCTTAAAAGCAAGCTACTTTCTCAGTAAGTGGGTTTGATAGCATGCATATTTTCATCTTTATAATTTCATACAAATGTATTTTGCTAGGAACCAAGATATTTTTCTGGGGTTGATTGTTGCAAAAAAAAAGTCAAAGTTTTCATTGGGGCTGGAGAAGTTAAAGAGAAAGGAGTGATTTATTTAATACCAGGGCCATGCATCATTCTAGGTGCTGTGGACTTTGGGGCCAAAATGAAATAGTCCCTGCCATCAGGGAGCTCCTATATTACTTAGGGCAGAGACATACACAGATAATTAAATACAAGACATACACAAAACTGCAGTGAATGACTGTATGGGAAAAGAGGCTAGTGAAATGGTCCACATGAGAAACTATGAGGGTCTGAAACCACTAGGGGAGTTCCTGTGTTCATGGACAGAAGGATTTGGAAGAAGAATTGACAAAGCATCCGGTAGAAGTGAGTCACAGGAGAGTCATAAATGACCACAAGGGGGTGAAGCGAAGTGTCCATCAAGATGAAAGTGAGTTCAGAATTATCAGGAGTCTGGCGTTCACTTCTTCTGGTAGGCATGCAAGCTTGGTGACTAGACGAGATTTCCCTTCACTGAGACCACTCCAGTGAAACGTGTACCCAGCTCTGATTTCAGTAAGCTAGTCTTCATCTGCCAGTCTTATTTCACTCAGGGCTGCTATTTGGATACAATACCTGCTGAGTTCTCTAGTCTTTCATGTCTACTGAATTTTGTGTTGTCTATAAGTGTGTGCACATTCCATGTATCAATGGTGAGTAGAATCATCTTTGCAGAACTGTTGTACATTGTGTGTGTGTGTGTGTGTGTGTGTGTGCATGTGTTCCAACCACAGGGCAGGATCCCTGCCTGCCTTGGTAAAGAGGTCATTTTTCTGGGTTAATTGGCTAGAGGAAGTGTATTGCCATGCACAGCGGCTTTCCAGAAGAACTACTACTATGAACAGCTTTTAAGGTTCTGATTACACAGTATAGTGAACACTCTATGTATTCCATAACAAATCAAAGCAAAACTTTCACAGAAAATCAAGGTACAGCATTTATAATATTACAATTTATATTCAGAAACAGCTTATCATTAAAATGGCCACAAATTTTTCACCAAAGTGGTCACAATATTTAGAACAAAGAACAATCATCTCAAAGAACAGGAGTCAAAGTCTTCCACTCATGGGGCAAATTCTTAAGTTAACTCAATCAGTATCACAATATAGTCTCAAAGTACTATAGTCAAAGTCTTCCACTCATGGGGCACTCTTAAGTTAACTCAATCAGTCTTAACAAAGTCTTAACAAAGGGCAACAATCTCAAAGTACAATAGTCAAAGTCTTCCAACTCCTGGGCCAACTTGATTAACTCAATCAGTCACTTATTCATCAATCAGTTAATAAGTATCATCCACAAACCCTCCACCCCTAGGTCACTAGTAAACTACAACTTCATCATTACTCAGTACCCAGGGAGAGGTCTTTTCATCTTGACATGGGGCCTGTTGTCAGATTCCCTGGATTCCCCTTCCATGGTCCCAGATTCTACCGGGATTCACCAGACTTCATCAGGGTTCAGTGGCAGACAGCTCCCAGTTCCTTGTCCAGCTCTCTGGGCAGGTCCTGCTCCACATTGAAGTTCACAGGGTCTGGTCCACGTCAGCTCATTCACAATTTCTGCTCCAGGGAATTCAAGGTTCAACCAAGGCACAAGCAAAGCATCTCAGCATCCCAGTGATGCTTCCTCAGTCACCTGGGCTCTGGGCTCCTGTTCAGAAGAAGCTCTACCACGACAAGTTCTCAGGAAGTTCTGTCTCAGTTCTCGATTCTCTCTTCTGTAGCTGCTCTGCCTCCAGATGCTGGTCCTAAGAGATTCTGAGTGTGCCTCTGGGGCTTTTCTTATATACACAGCATTAGCTTCTTCTTTCAGCCAACCCCTTCCTGTTACATCAGTAACAGGAGACAGGAGTTCATACCTTCTGTTTCCCCAACAGAGGCTTGATCAGTTACTAAGTGCTAAGTACCTGCTACTTTTGCCAACACAAAGGGATCTTCAAATTCACATTACATTACCACTACAGGAAGTTATCCCCCAAGAGTTCAAGAATGCCTCCATTGTCCATCTCTGTAAATATAAAGAAAATGGATTGCCCTGTTATCATCACAGGGAGGTCTCTCTCTTAGTCATTGTTAGCAAGATTTTTTCAAGAGTTTTCCCTAATAGATTGATCCTTCACCTGGAAGATGGTCATCTACCTGAGAGCTAGTGTGGCTTCAGAAAAGGTCAAGGAACAGTTGACATGGTGTTTGCTTCCAGGCAACTCTAGGAAAAATGCCCAGGGCAGAACAGAGGTCTGTACAAAATGTTTGTAGATCTGATCAAGGCCTTTGATACAGGCAGTCATCAGGGCTTGTGGAATATTATGTCAAAATTTGGTTGCCCAGAGAAGATCATCAATCAGTTTCATAATGGTATGTTTGCTCAGCTTCTGGATAATGGATGATACTTTTCCAGTTACCAATGGAGCAAAATAAGACTGTGAGCTCAACTGAAGTAGAAATGGGGGATAGAGCATGTGAATGGAGAAGCAAATGGGAAGTTATTGGGTAAGAGAGAAAATAACAAACTGTTCCTTATTTCTTTGTTTTCTCTTTGCTTCACTGATAAAGTTTCCATTCCAAAGATACATCAAAGTATATTTGTAACTGGAGGCAATTTCTCTTATGGCCTCCTGAAGAAGGGAAGTGAACTACCAAACAGATATTTCTGCCATTTTGATTGCTTTTTGACATTCCTCTCCATGAAATTCTAAGGGTAATAGACTAACTTCATTTCTGATATGACGAGACACACTCTTTTCTGAACATGTGCACCATCTGCAAAAGAATCTAGTGTGCTTATCTGATTAAAAGTTATTTAAAATGGAAAGAGATGGAAAGCTCTCCAAAAAGTGAGCTAGGTAAATAGCATGTTTATGCAACTGCTTCCTGATGAAATGTCGCTGACAGGGATCCCAAGCGAGTAGAGTAAGAACTCCTTTGCTAACCAGTGAGGAAAATTCCCTCTCTGTTAGCCGCTAGCCAAGGCAGAGATTAAAGTCATTTTCCCGATGTAATTTGAGGGATGCCAAAACATTAAATTGCCCCCACTTAAATGATTACATCTCTGCAGCTACAAATGCCAAAATAAAGGGATCAGTTTCCTCGAATGAGTTGTGTGTGTGTGTGTGTGTGTGTGTGTGTGTGTGTGTGTGTACTCTATATGCACTCACCACTGGCAGAACAATTAATAGCATGGTAGAAAACCACGTTTTTTTTCTTCTTATATGGTTGGAAGGAACAATTTCACACATCAAAGGTCATGGTGGAACCATCAATGAAATTAAATAGGTAAAACATTTTTGTAAAGGACATTTCAAGCACCAAGGGTTATCCTTTGTGCAGGGTCATTTAAATCTCAACTACATAGAGAAAATCACTGATAATTAGATGACATATCCCTGAGTGTATTTCATTTTTAGGTGATTTTTGATAACCCTGCTTTCGTCATTCTCATTTGTCCTCTTTGAGAACAAAGGACTAATAGTATTACCAGGCTGATTTAACTCTGAAGCTTTCTTGGAGATCATCAGTCCCTGAAGTGATGTGTGGCTAGCTGATAAAATTACTTCCATGGAAGAATATAGTTGTGCAAATTGGAAGCTTTAAAAAAAATCTAAGTCCCTTGCAAAGTGATGAGATGAAAAATTCAGGACCCATGAAATTTAAGAGGATGTTTTGCAGTTGTTTCAATTCAATTTGATAAACATGTACTAAATACCTACTATGTGCCATGATTGTGTTCTAAGCAGTCTATCAGTTAACACATGACTTCTATCCTTGTTCATTCAATTAATTAATGAATAATGAAGTATTTCCTGAACCATCTACTATGTAGCTGGCTCTCTGCTAAGTGATGTGAATACAAAGAAAAAAACAGTCTCTACCAGTGAAGTTCACATTCTATTGGGGGAGGTAATATACATACATATGTCTATAGAAAGTATATACCAAAAAGTAGAAGGGGAAATTGTGGGAGACAACACTAGCAGCTGGGGATGGGGGGATTAGAAAGTGCTTTATGTGGGTATCATGTGAGCAGAGTTTTCAAGGAAATTATGGAGCCTAATAGTTCTAGGTGAGGAGAGAGTACATTCTAGGTCTGAGAATGGCAGGGGCTTGTAGATGGGTAGTACAATGTCATGAGTGAAGAACAAGGTGATGTCCCTTCTAGTTGGACCAATTTGTGACATGTAGTATGGAAAGTAACGGAAATAACTAGCCTAGAAAAGTAAGTGAGGAATGGGCTGGGAATGTTTTTATAAGCTAAGTAGAAGAGGTGATATTTGATCCTAGTACCAAAGGGAGCTACCAGAGTTTATTTAGTGACATGGAGTGATGTACTTCTGCTAATTTCAGTTGGGATTCAAGGTTCTTCATTTTAGCCAAAAGAGCTGTTGCCCAATTACAAATTATTCTATTTTATTATTATTCTGTTTTACAGACTCTAAGTAATCAGCTCTTCTGTGTAAGGCTTCTAGACCATGCAGCATAGTAGAGTGTTAGGCATGGAGCTAGAAAACCTGAATTTTTATCTACCTAAGATGTTTACTGACTCTGGGACCTTGGAATAAGCCATTTAATAACTGAGTCTCAGATGACTCCTTAGGACTAATCTACTAAGCCACAGAAAGGCTGCCATTTCTATCAGGGGAAAGTTCTCATAGTAGGATTTCCCTCTGTTCCCCAGCACTATAGATCCTTCTAGTATTCATCTCTGGTCACTTAACCTCTATGAATTGCAGTTTCCTCCTCTGTAAAATGAGGATAGTAATAACACTTACCTCACAGAGTTGTCATGAAGAGATAACATATGTAAAGTGCTGTCATATATTTATTGTCTGATACTGTTGTGGCGGTGGCTAGCATTATCATTATTTTGATGATAGGAAAATGAACTAAAACCCTCAGGGAGTATGGGGACATATTTTGTATTATTTATGACTCAATTCTCCTCTTACCCCCCCCCATCACCTACTACTGTCTAATACAAGGATCTACAAACTGTAGGGACTTATTAAAGGATTGACCATACTAAGTGGATGAGAAGCCCAAGAACTGGCCCTGGTCCTGTGCAGACAGATCTCAACCTCATTTTTGTGTCACAATAATAATAGTACACTACCTGGACTGATGACTGAATTGATCCACAATAATCATGACTCATCTGTTTATAGCCTGGAGATCTCAAAGCACTTTGCTCATATCCACCTAGTGTGTTTTGGAGGTCAAATCTTATCTCTATTGGAAGTTGAGGTCTTGAGGAATACAGTGGTTTACCCAAACATAAGAAACCCACACTTGGCCTACCTGGATCTGGAATGTAGATCATGGAATGCCGAGTGTATTGCTCTAATTCATCAGATCTACTTTTCATGTACCACTCACCCACCAGTAAATGTAGGGGAGAAATAACTCCTCTGTTCAGGGACCAAAGTCATTGTTCATTCAGGAATTCTGCCTCGATATGAGGCAAAGATAGAATCCTTTGGAAAAAACACAGACTCAGAATTGGAAGGAACGTTAGCAACGACCTCATCAAAATTCTATCTCATCTAAAGGAGGGAGAAAGGGAGGGAAGGAGGAAGGGATGGGATTGAGAAGTCAAGACTTTATAAAACATATGCTAAAAATTCTTTAACATGTAATTGGGGAAAAATAAAATTTATATTAAAAACTGTATCTAAATGAGAATCTTCTCTGTGATATGCCTGACATCCAGCTACCCAGCCTCCGCTTCCTGACCTTTAGCGACAAGGGAGCCGCCATCTCTACAAGTGCTAATAGATATGTGAGGACATTTTTCCTTACCTCAAGTGAGAATTTGCTTCTTCACAATGTTTCCTCACATCTCCAATTTCTAACTTCTGATACCAAGTAGCGGTCACATCCCTTTTCCATATGAGAACCCTGTGGGTATTTGCAGACAATTACCCCGCCCTCCCTGAGACATTTCTTGTCCACATTACTCATCCCCAATTCTTTTAATGCATGACCATATGGCATGATCTCAAGGCCCTCCTTGATGCCATCTGGACACTATCCAGCTTATCAACATCCTTCTTAAAATGTGTCATGAAGAATTGAATGCAAAACTTCAAATGTTTTTTGACCAGGAAATAGGACATTGAGACTACTAGCTTCTATTTCCACAGAGGTAGCTTTCTTGCTTATCAGACCACTGGTGCATACCATAAAATTCAATAAAATCCCCAAAGAATTTTCTGATGAACTACTATATAGCCATATTTCCCCCAAATGGCATTTATGTATTTAACCCAAGTTTGAGACATTTCATTTATCCCTACTACATTTTATCTTATTCAATATGCCTCAATGTCCTGGGTCATCAAGATCTTTTGGAATAATTATTCTTTCATTCATCTCTTAGCACAGTACCTGACACATAGCAATCACTTAATAAATATTTATTGAGTGACTATCATTGACTAGAGGTGTAAACAATATTTCTGTCTCTACCCTATTCCAGAATAGTGCCATATAGATGCCTTGAGTGGGTGAACAAATGAGTAAATCAATAATTTTGCCTTCATTCATTATTGAATCAAAGTCATGTATCCACTGCCATAATTCAATTATATTTTGAAGACACTTAAAATTGGATGACTTTTCACTTTGGGACCAGAACACTTTCATCTTTTAAGGCAAAAAGTTTTCTACCATCTCAGATACCCCAGAAGGTTCAGAGATGGAAGCATATTCATAGAGTACCTAGATCAACTCTATAACCTTATAGATAAAAAAAAAACCAGAACAAAGGGGTAAAAACAGCTTCCCAAGGTTATGCAGGAGTCAATGAGAATCAGGTTTGGGGCAGTCTTACAGAGTCATAAGTATGGCCTTGGTGGCAGAACACTACATTTAGATGATGTAAACATTTTAAATAATTATTTTAAAAGGTTATGCAATTAAAAACATAATAAATACCTTGTAACACCACCATCCCTTCTTCAGCATTGCAGAAATTATTTTCCAACTACGAATATAATATGTGTTAAGTTTCTTCATAACACCCACCTCCAGGCGAAAAACAAAAACCAATGCCCAAAGGGCTATAAAAATGTGCATACCCTTTGACCTTACACTACCACTTCTAGGGCAGTATCCCAAAGAGATCATAAAAATGGGAAAAAGACCCACACATACAAAAATATTTATAATAGCTCTTTTTGTGGTGGCCAAGAATTGAAAATCAAGGGTTTGCCCATCAATTGGGGAATGGCTGAATGAGTTGTAGTACATGAGTGTCATGGAATACTATTGTGCTATGAGAAATGGTGAGCAGGCGGACTTCAGAAAAACCTGGAAAGATTTATATGAACTGATGCTGAGTGAAGTGAGCAGAACTAGAAGAACATTGTACACAGTAACAGCAATATTGTGCAGTGACTAACTTTGATAAACTTGGCTCTTCTCAGCTATGTATTGTTCTAAGAAAACTCCAAAAGGCTTATGATGGAAAATGCTATCCACATCCAGAGAAATAATTATGGAGTCTCAATGCAGATTGAAGGATACTATTTGTTCTCTCTTTTTTTGTTTCTTCTTGTTTGTGATTCATTCCATTGATTATAAATCTTCTTTATAACACAACTAATGTGAAAATATGTTTAATACGAATGTATATGTAGAACCTATATCAAATTTCATGTTGTCATGGGAAGGAGAGAAGGAGAGGAAGGGGAGAAAATAAAACTCACAAGCTTGTGAAACTGAATGCTGTAAATACATAAATTTAAAATAAAAATAAAACAAAACCATAGCAACAAAAAACAAGGTGGCAATCTCAATCCTGGCATAGCTCTCTCTGCCTCTCCCTAGGCACTAACTTACTTAGAAACAGTCTTGCAGATTCTAGTCTTCTCCCTCATGGGATTGGTAACTGGTATCTGACCCTTCACCTTAAGCTGATATTTGGAGGATTTTCCCCTTCTCATGGGACCAGTGCCTAGGGACTTTTCCACAACATGACGGTATCCTCCAGGAACTAACTTACTGGCTAGTGTTGGAGTCTCGTCCTTTGAAGGTAAGTGCCTTTTGTCCCAGACATCAGAATGACCAGTTATGCCTATGGTCCTCTCACACAAGTTTAAAGTCCAATATTTTTTCAGAGTCTTACTGACCTGCCATCACAGTGCCATTCACATAGACTGGAGTGGCAGAGGCATACAGTGGAGACTCAGAAAACCTGAGTTCAGTTCTCATATCCAATATTTCCTAGCTCTGTAATCTTGGTCAAGTGTCAAGCTCAATGGGCCTCAGTTACATTATTTGTAAAATAGGGGATTGTAATAGATGGCGTATTATTTCCTCCTAGCTCTAAATCTATGGTCCTATGATGTTTAAAATCCATTTGCTAAATTGAGTCAATTCTGGACAATGTTGAATTCTCATTTATAAAATGAGAACTTTACTTTTTAAAGAGAATTTTTTATTCATTTGTGTTAAGTGCTCAGTGTCTATAATATTATCATTACTACATACAAAAAAGATCCATGTGTAATAGAAACTAGATGCTAATGTAAGCTTTGGGGAGCTCACTCAACTGTGGCCTTGATCCTTCCAAACAGATAGAGAAGGAGTTTTGGTGTCAGAAATGTTCAAATGTCCTCTGAACTAGTGATCCAGCCCACAAATATTGGTGAAAACTGTTAGGAGGTGGGTGGTGGGATAGGAGGGAGGGAAATATAGTCAGTCTTTTACAATATATCTACTATGGTAATATTTTGCATAGCTATACAGGTACAACCTATACTGAATTGCTTATATTCCCAGTAAGGGTGGGTAACAAGGGAGGAAGGGAAAGAATCTGGAATTCAAAGTTTTAAAATCAAATGTTTAAAAACATATATGTGCTATTATTAATTCTATTTTACATGTAATTGGGAAATAAGATATACAGGCACTGGGGCATAGAGAACCACCATACCCTACTGGAAAAGTCAAAGGGGACATGGGAGAAGATATGGAAGAGAGCATATTGGAGGAGGGGATATCCTGTGGGACTTCTATTTTGGGGTGGTGGGGAGGGGAAACACAGGGAGAAATTTTGTAACTCAAAATCTGGCAGAAATGAATGATGTAAACCAGAAGTTAATAAAGCATTTGAAAAAAAATTTAAAAAAATAAAAACTGTTATGAGGGAAGTCTGAGACTCTAGAGGAGTCTAGACTCTTCTTTTTTTCCCCTCTCTTTTTTTTCTTTTTTAGTTTACATCATTCATTTCCAAAAGATTTTGAGTTACATATTTTCTTCCCATTTTTCTCCTGCCCACACCCCAAAATAGCGATCCCATTAAATATCCCCTCCACACACACACACACACACACACACACAAACATTTTATTTTAAAACTTTGAATTCCAGATTCTTTCCCTTCCTCCCTTGTCATCCACCCTTACTGGGAAGATAAGCAATTCAATATAGGTTGTACATGTGTAGCTAAGCAAAACATTTCCATAGTGAAAGACTGATTATATTTCCCTCCATCCTATCCCAACCCTGACTTGCTCTGATCTCTACTTTGACCCTGTCCCTTTTCAAAAGTGTGCACTTTCAACTTCCCTCCCCCATAGCCTGCTCTCCCTTCCATCATCCCCCCTCTCATTCCCTTCCCCCTTACTCTCCTGTAGGGTGAGATACCCTATTTAGTGTGTATGTTATTCCCTCCCTAAGCCAAATTCAATGAGAGTAAGGTTGACTCATTCCCTTTTGCTGTCCTGTTCTTACTCTCCATTGTAACAGTTTTCCCTTACCTATTCTATATGAAATAATTGACCCCATTCTGTCTCTCCCCATCTCCTGCCATTACATTTCTCTCTCTCCTCTTAATTTCATCTTTTAAGTATCATCCCTTCCCATTAAATTGGTCCTGTGCCCTCTGTCTATGTATGCCTGTACACATATATACACACACTCACATATGTATTCATATGCTCATATACCCTCCTATATAGACATATATGTATGTATATATATATTTATATTTATGCATACATTTCTATCCCCTTCAACTATTCTCATACTTAGAAAAGTTTCATAAGTTACAATTATCATTTTTCCATGTAGGAATGTAAATAGTTCAACTTTGATAAGTTCTTTATGATTTATTTTCCCTGTTTACCTTCTCATGCTTCTCTTGCTTCTTGTATCTGAATGTCACATTTTCTACTCAACTCTGATTTTTTCATCAAGAATGCTTGAAAGTCCCCTGTTCCATTGAATGACCATATTTTCCCCTAAAACATGATACTCAGTTTTTCTGGGTAGGAGATTCTTGGTTTTAATCCTAGCTCCTTTGACCTCCAGCATATCATATTCCAAGTCCTTCGATTCCTCAATGTAGAAGCTGCCAAATCCTGTGTTATCCTGATTGTGTTTCCACAGTATTCAAATTGTTTCTTCCTGGCTGCTTGTAATATTTTCTCCTTGATCTGGGAACTGCAGAAGCTGGTTATAATATTTCTAGTAGCTTTCTTTTTGGGATCTTTTTCAGGAGGTGATTCGTGGATTCTTTCAACCTCTATGTTGCCCTCTGATTCTAAACCATCAGGGCAATTTTCCTTGAGAATTTCTTGAAGGATGATTTCTAGGTTCTTTTTTTGATCATGGCTTTCAGGTAGTCCAATAATTTTTAAATTATCTCTCCTGGATCTATTTTCCAGGTCAGTGGTTTTTCCAATGAGATATATCACATTGCCTTCTATTTTTTTTCCTTGTTTTTTGGATCTGTTTATTAGTATCCTAATTTCTCATAAAGTCACTAGCTTCCATTTAGGAATGATTCTCTTCAGTGAGCTTTTGAGATTCTTTTTCCATCTGGCAAATTTGGCTTTTTAAGGCATTCTTCTCCTCACCGGCTTTGGGAGCCTCTTTTGCCATTTGAGTTAGTCTATTTTTAAGGTGTTATTTTCTTCAGTCAGGTTGTGGACTCTCATTTCATAACTTTCTTGCATTATTCTCATTTCTCTTCCCAATTTTTCCTCCACTTATCTTATTTTCAAAATCCTTCTTAAGCTTCTCTATGGCCTATCACCAGCTCATATTTTTCTTGGAAGCTTTTGGTGCCGGAGTTTTGACTTCATTGTCTTACTCCTGTTCCATGCTTTGATCCTCTTTGTCCCCAAAATAGGAGTCTAATGTTGGATTCCTCTGTTTGCTTTCCTTCCCTCCTTTACTCATGTTGCCACTCAATTACTTGACTTTTGAGCTTTTTGCCACAGTGGAACTTTGCTATCGGAGAGGGGAGCTTTGTCCCAAATAGCTAGGGTTTTCTCAGCTGCTGGAGCTATTACTTGGGTTCCCTCTCTGAAGCCTCCATACACTCTGGCAAACTGATCACTCACCCCAGGACTTCCCCCTAGATCGAAATCCAGATCCAAGCAAATTAAAGCAAGAGTGATTATCTATCAGACTGGTTGCTTGGACCCCCTACAATCTGTAGGCCAGGAGCTGAAGCAGCCACATGGTGGCAGCTTTATGGCTGCGGCAAAGGCCCGACCACACTCCTGAACTCCCAGATCCCAAAGTCCACACTGCATTGACCTATCACTTTGTCCTTAGCATCTATGGGTGGATAATTCTGGAAACCTCCACAGCTGCTGGTGATCTGAAGTCCCTTTAGCCAGTTAGTGCTCTAAGTCTAAAACCTCTTGCTCACACAGGGCTGGGCTTGGCTCCAAGAGCTCTGCTCTTGGCCCTTCTTGCCAGCCTCCCAGGCTGTCTTCAGTGGGAAGTTAGCTTCTCTCTGTCATTTTGTGGGTTCTGTAGCTCCAAAGTTTGTTTAGAGTCATTTTTTACATGAATTGGAGGAGATGGAAGCCAGAACTTCGAGGAAGTCCTGTTTCTACTCCGCCATCTTGACTCCACCCCCCTGAGGGGTACATTTCTAGTCATTTTACTATTGGCTACATATTATCTAAACCTAGAACCAAAACATGACCAGTAATGTTCATTTTTCCTTTGATGGTGAAAGGTAAAATTTCTTATGTTTTTTATACAACTTTCCCTCCCTCCAACCCCCAGAGGACAAGGAATGGAAGACAATTTGAGTTATAGCACAGACATTCTGAGACAGAAATTCAGTTCTCTGGGATTTTTTCTAGAATCTGGGATTTCTAGAATGTTAAATACAAGAGATTTGCCTTTGGGGAAATTGGACATGTGGGTTAGGGTGGAGTTTCATCATGCTCATTACCCAACCAAGAAATATATCTTAACAGAAAATACAGCTGTCTTATTTGTCAAACCCCTGTTCAAACTCTTTCAGTTTTGGGGCTCCCCCAACCCTCCAATTTGTCTCCATCTTTCTGTCAGTGTAGTACACCAGAGAGAACTCAATTCTTTGGAATTAGCTATGTCAAGAGAAGCTTCTGCTTTCTCTTTGTGGGACATCATGCCTTAGAAAGTATGCACTTTCAAAACTCTCAACTGGAAATAATCCTTACAGGGTTAAAGAGCTGACAGTCAGTAGGCAGTCAAAGGCAAAATGCTAAAACTGGAAAGATTTATTCCCTGAGGTCTCCTTGGTCTGGTGGCTTGTCCTCCTCACCTCAGCCCCTACATTGGACCACCTGAGACTACCATCCTTTCCTCCACCTCCTACAGAAATTTACCCATACCAAATCACATGATCACAATCATTCTCATACCTAGATAACCAGTTTGTTTTGCCAAGTTATGATCTCCCAATAAACCACCAAGATAAGAAACACATTTTTCCCATTTCACAAATGAGCAAATTGAGGCACAGAGAAGCCAAGTCATGGATTTAGAGTTAAATAGTACATCTTTCTTTCTAAGAATATCAACCTTGAATTGTTTCCCATTGTCTTTTAACATTTTTTCTCTTGAAAAATAAAGAATACAGGATCATCTAGTACACCAGGTCAATTTCCCATATGAGGACAGTGAAAACCAGGGAAGTTCTGTGTCATCCCAGGAGACGCAGATAGCAGAGTTGTGATTCAAACCAATGTCCCATGAGTCTTTTTGCTCTTCTTTCCTTGACACCATGCTGCCTTCCTGGCATCACTCTGTCCAAGGTTACATGTTACATTACTCTTGCTATTACAAGTCACTTTCCTACTCAACAACAATGACAACAACTTCAGTAGCTCCCTGTTGTCTCTTAGATGACAGACAGAAGCCTCGAGCTGGCCTTGAAAGGCCTCCAGAAGCTGACCTCAACCTCCCTTTCCAGTCTCGTCACAGCACTTCCTTTCACCTCCTCCATTCCAATCCAATTGCCTTACCTGCTACTCTCCTTATAGGACATCTCGTCTCTTACCTTCACACCTTTGCACAGGTGTTGCTTGTATCTACAACATGACTTCCTTATTCTTGCCTTATTGAATCCCCACCTTCCTGCAAGGCAGGCTCAGGTGTTCCATCTCATTCACAAGACTTCTTCTGATTCCCTGTCCCTTTCCCTGCCATTGCCAGCATTTTCTCACCTTGGAAATGATTTTGTATCATTTTTAATTATTTTGTGTTAACTTATCTGTCTATATGTTGTATCCGCAGAGCCACTGAGAGACAACTATTACCTCTTTGCCTTTGCATCCTTAGGAGCTGACAAAATGCCTTACAAACATCAATGCTTAAAAATGATTGTGAAATTTAAGCAAATAGAATTCAAACTAGAAATCAAATGGCCTCAGGCAGGGCTTCTTAGTTTGTGCATCACAGGCCCTTTTGGCTGCCTACTAAAGTTTATGGACCACTTCTCAGAATCATGATTTAAAGCATAAAAAAATTACAAAGGATTTCAAAAGAGACCAATTATATTGAAATAGTCATTAAAACATTAAATAAGAAGTTCTCAGACCCCAGGTTAGGAATCTCTGGGTTCCTTAGCATCTTAGGTTGGTGTATAAAGAAGCATAGAATCAAAGACTGAAAGCTTGAAGGTTTAGAAACATCATGGCCAGTCCCCTTATTTTACATAGGAAGGAAGGGAGCACCAGAAAGGTTCAGTAAATCCCTAGCTTCCTTTAGAACTGAACTCAAGTGCCACCTTTGGTATGAAGACTTTCTTGATCCCCTCACCCCTTCCTCCAATTCTCTGGTTCCTTCACCTCCTCCATGCCAGGTTATCTTGTATTTCCTTTATATTTTGGATCAACATCTTTTTAGTACCCATTCTCTCTACTCAATAGAATGTGAACTCCTTAGGTCAGGAATAGATTCTTTTGTCTTTGGATCCCCTGAATCTTGTGAGGTTGGCACAAGGTCTGGCACATACTTGTTGCTTAGTCTGCACTTGCTAAGTGATTGATTGATTGATTGATTGCCCAAAATCACACAGGTAGGAAGTGGCAGATCCAGGGATTCAAAGCTGAGGTCCTCTGACTCCCAAACCAGCATTCTTTCCCTAATTCAGGCCTCCCCTCTGCTTTCCATGCCAAACCTGGTCTAGAAGATTTGGATATGTGCACTCTTTTGATTATTTATAAAGGTCCTTGTAATATTTATATACTTTTTGTGTGTTAAAATATGGGGCATACCTTCAAAGTCCCCCCAGAGCAATGGAAACAAAAATATATTCCTGTACCCTGTTGACTTTCCAGGCCTCTCACCCTCAGTCTAGGATCTTTCACCAGGACATTAAACTCACTTAAAAGACATTTTTGCAAAGAGGAAAATGAGGATTCGATGGACTGATTCTTTGCTGCCAACATTCCTTCCGATCTGCCCACCCACAGTGACTTACTTGTTCCCCTTGAGACGTCTCCAACTTAGTGCCTTTGCCAAGCAGCTTTAGCAAAGGCATTTGTTTTAGGTCGTTCAAGTCAAGAAGTTGGCCTTCACATCAGATACATTGTCAGGCATTATTGCTGGTACAACTAAGTGAAAAATGCTTTCACTTACCTGGGAATTCTGGAATCTCCTCTCCCAGGTAGGATGTAAATATTTCATTAATCAGAGAGAAGAGCCTTCTTTTTCCAAGGCCACGAGATCTGTTCCAGTTTGAAGCCTTGATTCCTAGGATCACTTGTCCCTTTCAAGTCTGCAGCACGGTATCTGGGTACTGAATCCTTTCCACAAGATCTCATCACCCCAAAGCCTTGCAAGCCCATTCTAGAGCACTGAAAAGTCATTATTATGTATCAAACAGTGAAGCAAAGGCTTACTTCCCTGCAAGCTGAATGTAAATTCATACACTGCTTCCAGCTCATCAGAAGGGCTAGATGAATTATGTAATTCAATTTGGCCAATGTTCTTCAGCACACAGCACAAATAGTTTTCTTTGGTTTTCCTGGATGTTGTTCTAAGAAGGAGGTAGCTGGAAAAAAAATGAAAAATTACAGGATATGATTCATAAAAATCCCACATCTTGTTCTTTTTTTTTCTTAAATGTGCAAATACATTCTTCTTTAAGGGGAAAATAGGGCTTTGTTCTTTGGTTATAATTATCTCTCCTTGCCTGTCTTTAATTTGGGACCCACCACCCTGAGGGTATCAGGGAGCATCAGTAAATGAAATAATATTTGTTAGCTGCTAAATATATAGAATCATATTCATTCTTGAAACATCATTTCCCCCAGATAGGAATGTGAGGACGGAGTCATGGTCAGTACTTTCTATTAGAGAGCAAAGCCCTCGAACCCTAGCCTAAATTGCTGATAGGACTGTGCAGAAATTTTCTCTCTGAAAGGGAATGGGTACATCGGTCTCTCTGTCACGTGCAAAGAGAAAGGATCCTCAGCATTTTGGCAAGTGGGCTTAATTCATAACATTTCCTTTTTCTTTTGCTGCAACTGTAGGTGTAAATGCACACACCCAAGGAAAGAATCGCTCAGTACCAGGTGGGATGAATGGCGAGGGCGGTGCTTCTGCCAAGAGTTCCCACATATTTCCAAAGCTAAGGAGTACTGCAAATGGGCCTTGGGCCTCTACTCTCTTGAAGCAGCCAGCTGAGTCAGCAACCGTACTTGGAAGTAGCTCAAAAAGTTTGTAAAAGCTGTGGCTGCCTATGACCAAAGGTAAAATGGATCTTCAGGGTTTGCCCAGGCTAAAGCCATTTGGAGATTAAAAGGGAGGACATAGGCTAGCAGGAAACTATGACATGCACATGAAAGAATAGGTTCCTAGAGCGAAAACGGCTGTGGAAACCATCTCGTCTCAGGACTCATTCTATAGATGGAGATGCTCTGAGAAGCTGAGGTCAAGAAAAAGCAACAAGCATTTATTATGCTGTTGTTATGTGAAAGGAACTTGGTTGGGTGTCAGGTCTACAACCAGAGAAAAAAGATAGCCTTACATTCAAATGAGGTAAAATAACAAATAAAAGGCAGGCAACTCTGAATGTAGGTATCCATGAGGGGACGAAAGTCAGAAGTAGAGCTAGCAGAGGAGTAAAAAGCAGTTGTCCTGAGTCCATCCTCACCAATGAGAGCACGGGTCCACCTGAAGTTATGGAGCTCCTAGCAGCAGAGTCAGGCCTCGAACCCAAGGTTGCAGGACTCCGATCCAGTCTTGTTCCCATTCTGGGACATTCCACCTTCCAACTCTGAACCTTTGCACAGGGCATCCCTGTTGTCTTCGATGTATCCCCTCCTTGCTCCATTATTTGGAATTTCTCTTTTCTATCAACACTTTCCTCAGGTGTCACTTCCTACATGAAATCTTCCTTGATTCCCCCAATTGACAGAGTACTCCTCCCTATGAAGTTTTTTTATGTATTTTGCATTTAATAATCTGTGTCCACATCGTCTCTCTCAGTCTAACAGAATGTAAGCACCTTGAGCACAGGTGCTACTTCATTTTGACTTTGGACCCCCAGTATCAAAGACAGGGTCTGGCATGCAGTAAACTTCAGATAAATGTTTGTTGAATGGCTTGATGGATGGAGACCTTTTGCTCACTTGGCCACCTCCCACACAAGGTGCAGTTTCAGAAACTGACTTGGACGATGAAAGACTCTCCTGGAAGGACTGACCCCCATGAGGTCTCACTATGGTTGAAGGCCCGATCTATATAACCATCCTGCTTTAGTAGCCAGACTCCCCTGACCACAAGGACGTCTGCTATTTTTCTTCTATGTATTTTAACTTGGAGAGAGACTGATTCTCATTGTTTTGGTTGATGTAGGCTACAGGTTTTCCTCTGGTAACATTTGTTCATCAAATGGTTGGAGGAAAGCATCCCATATTTAACATATTAAAACAAAATAACAACCCTCAAACTTCTGAAATTCAGTCCAAGACTCTTGTGTCTCTGGGCTAACCCCTCATTACTTCAGAGAATTAGGGTGGGTGACTGAAGGAAATCATAATGAATCTGAGGGATTACATATTTTCCACCAACTGGGAAAACATTCACCAGACTTCCATTTCCATGCCCAAGACACACATTTACATATCTTCTCCCTTTTCCAAGGATATCAAATAACAATTTAGAAAACAATAGATTTAGTCTGAATTTACAAAAAAAAAGTAGAAGGGAAATTGTAAAAGAGAGATATAATCAAAACTATTCATTGAAAATCGATTAGATTTTTAGAGTCTCCCATTTCTTGTCACTAAAATGGAAATAATAATGTTTGTATTTTTAATGCACAGGAAAGTATTGCTATTGTCATTCTAAGTCTGGAGGACTCACAGGAACAGAGTCGAGGGTAAAGATTCTCTCAAAAATCTAAGTGCTTTCCCCCTTGAGAGAGGAGATCCACCCAAAACAAGTTTGTGTATATTGGGAGCTGAAGCTCATTAAAGGCAGAAGCAGAATGCATTTCCATTGGCTCATGTGTGGCCTATATTAGATGCCATGATAGAATCGGTGATTTCATGGGTGGTGAATACAATACTCATTTTTCCTTTTGTTGTGTTGGACTAAATAGAGAAATTTTGATGTTCACAAGGGAAATCCTTGGTGGGTTCACAGCCTAAAGAAAGGGAGAGGCCCCAAACTGAATCCAGTCTGTGAAAACCCAGAGCTTTCCTTTCGTGCCATAAGGCCTATCTATTCAGTTTGTCTCTCCTCTTCATCTCCTATTTTTGTGAGTCAAAAGTGTCTTAGCAGGGAGGTTAATATGTTTAGCTCCTACTTGTCTTTCCTTAGAGTTTAAAGTGAAGAAAGCAAAAGAAGGTGATTTCATAATAATTTGCATCTAGTGTAATTTTTTTTTACTCGTTTAGGAGACATGAAGATTTCCCCTTTTATTTCAATTAGTTAAAAAATGACATTAATTCAAAGAGCATTTATTACACACCTAGTAGGAGCTGGGAAGTAGTGTGCAATAGTGGATATTGAGCTGACCTCTGAGTTAAAAAACAAACAAACAGGCTTCTACCACTGGTGCAAAGCAACTATGGGATCCTGGGCAAGGCCCTTGAACTTTTAGTGTCCAGGGGAAGGAAGATCACACTTTGGTTGCCCATATGCATACCGTGGTTATCTGGAATTCCCTTAAGCTATGTTATCAGAGATCTGCCCCTAAAGTTATAAGTACTATGGTAAGTACTGAGGAAATAAAGGTACAAAAGAAATGCTTCCTGCCTTCAAGGAGCTGATATTCTAATGTCAAATAGAAGAGTAAAATGACATGTAAATACAAATTACATATGAAATAATTTGGGGGTTAGGAGGAATAAACAATTAAGCAGGAAAAGAAATTCATCACATTGGAGGTGATTGAGCTAAGGTTGTTTTTTGAATAATCTATTTTGAAATTCATTTTTAAAAATTTTGAGTTCCAAATTGTGTCCCTTCCTCCCTCCTTCCTGAGTCCATTGAGAAAGCAAGCAATATGATATCAATTATAGGGGTGAAATAATGCAAAACATATTTCCATATTAATAATGTTGCAAAAACATACACAAGAGCAAGAAAAATAAAGAAAGTGGGAAAAAAGTATGCCTAAGTTTTTGCCCAGAGTTTTTCAGTTCTTTCTTGGAGGTGGAAATCATTTTTTCATCATTGGTCCTTTGGAATTGCCTTAGATGATGTTTATCATTACAACGTTTTTGTTGAGGTGCACAATATTTTACTTGTTCTGTTCACTTCACTTTGCATCAGTTAATGTAAGCCTTTTCATTTTTCTGAAAGTATTCTGAACATAATTTATTATAGTATAATAGTATTCCATCACAATCTTTTACTATGACTTGTTCAATCATTTCTCAATTGATGGGTATCCCTTCAGTTTCCAATTCTATGACAACACTAAAAAAGTTGCTATAAATATTTTTGTACATAAAGACCTTTTTACCATTTCTTTGATCTTTGGGGATGATGACTCTGTAGAGGTATTGTTTTGTCAAAAGTTAGGCATGATTTTGTAGACCTTTGAGCACAGAACCAAATTGTTCTCCAAAATGATTGTACCAGTCAATACAACAAAGGTCAGAAGGAAAGCAGGAACCTGGAGGGGGCAGTAATTTTACAGCAAATTTCTCTGGTAAAGGCCTCATTTCCAAAATATATAGAGAACAGAGTGAAATTCATAAATATTTAAGTCATTCCCAAATTTATATATAATCAAAGAATATGAATAGGCACTTATTGGAAGAAGAAATCAAAGCTATTGATAATCATATAAAAATTCTTTAAATCACTATTGATTAGAGAAATGCAAGTTAAAACAACTGAGGTACCACCCCACAATTATCAGACTGGTTAATATGGCAAAAATTGAAAATGGTAAATGCTGGCAGGGATGTGGGAATTTTGGGACATTAATGCACTGTTAGTGGAGTTGTGAACAGATCCAACCATCCTGGAAACCATTTTGAAACTACACATAAAGGGCTACAAAATTGTACATATCTTTGATTCAGCAATACCACTACAAGGTCTTTATCAAAAACACATCAAAGAAAAAGTAAAAGGGTCTATTTGGGCAAAATTATTTAGAGCAGCTCTTTTGCTCGTGTCAAACAATTGGAAATGGAGAGGATTCCCATCAGTTGGTGAATGGCTAAAGAAATTGTGGAATGCAATTGTAATGGAATACTATTGTGCTATAAGAAATGATGAGCAGAATGCTTTCAGTATGTAGCGGCAAGCACCCCAGCGTCCCCAGGGTACCTGCTCACACAGGTTCTTGGATCTGCTTTGATAAAGGAAAGCAACTCAAAAATGGGTTAACAAGCTTACTTTAATCAGTCAGACATATATCGTTTACCTTGTTCAGGGGAAAAAGGTCAGCACCCCGAACTTCAAAGCATACAGGCAGAATTATCAAGACAGAAACAGATCAAGTAGACAGATTTCCAAACTGTCCAACCATTACATCCATACCCAGTCAACATCTGGGTTTCCACATCTGGGTTTTTCAAAGCCGGGGGACTCTCAACAACGGCTTCCCAGAATTCAGATCAAATCACAGAACACTTCTCAAAGTGAGTCCCAAAACAAAGCTACACATCAGGGCTTATATAGCCTTCTCCTTGCTCAGAGAATGTAACAACCTTTTGGACCCACTGGCCAATCAAAAAGTATCTACTGAAAAACAAGCCTCCCACCCCAGGCTCCAGTGCACTTTAGCCTAGGGGCAGGGAAGATCTTTAAAATTTACATTCTCATTACACAGTAAAACCTGGGAAGACTTAAATGAACTGATTCCAAGGGAAGTGAGCAAAATCACTAGATCATTGTGCATAGTAAGAGAAATATTATATGATGATCAACTGTGAATGACTTAGGTATTATCAGTAATACAATGATACAAGGCAATTATTTTTGTTATATATCATTATATAATTTTATGTGTTTTATAGTGTATAAGTTTCATTGTTAGCAAAAAATAAAAAGGAACACAAAATGCTTCACAACATTATGGGATGGCATCAAAGAACGGTTGATATAAGGTGATCCCAAAGGACTTAATCATGAAAAAGTGCTTTCCATCTGCAGAGAAAGAAGTGATAAAGTCTGAATGCAGATTGAAGCATACTTTTTTTTAAAGCTTTCTTTTTTTTTCTTTATCTTTTTTTTTTTCTTTTGTGGCAAGTTTAATAGGGAAATATGTTTTGCATAACTGAACATCAAAATGCTTAAGGATGGGAGAGGGGAGAAGGAAAGTGAGGAAATTTGGAACTCAAAATTATTTTTTAAATGAATGTTGGGGCAGCTAGGTGGTAAAATAGAGTACTAACCCTGGAGTAAGGAGGACCTGAATTCAAATCTGGCCTCAGACACTTAACACTTACTAGCCATGTGACCTTGGTCAAATCTCTTAATCCCAATTGCTCTGCCCTCCACCCTAAAAAAGAAAAAAAAAAAAAAAAAGAATGTTAAAAATAATATTTACATGTGATCGAGAAAAATAAAACAAAAACTTTTTTATGACCAGTTCACAATTCTACCAACAATGCATTAATGTTCCTAATTTTTCCACATCCATTCCAGCATTTATCATTTTCCTTTTCTGCCATGTTAGCCAGTCTGATAGGTTCGACGCGGCACACCTCAGAGTTGTTTTAATTTGCATTTCTCAAATCAATAATGATTTAGAGCATTTTTATATAACTATTTATAGCTTTGATCTCTTCTGGAACCTGCCTCTTCCTACTCTTTGATGATACATCACCTGGAGAATGACTCTTATTTGTAGCATAAAACTAATTTGGTTCAGTAAAAATTCTTTACCTATTTTTAAAAATAGTTTGTATAGTATTAGGATTAATCATTCTTTAAATGTTTGGTGGGGGGAGGGCAGTTAGGTGGCTCAGTGAATAGAGTGGTGGGCCTGGAATCAAGAAGACCTGAATACAACTCTGGCTTCACCTATTTACTAGCTATGTGACCCAGGGAAAGTTATTTGCCTCTGTGTGCCTTAGTTTCCTTTTCTATAAAATGAGCTTGAGAAGGAAATGGCAAACCTCTCTAGTTTCTTTGCCAAAGAAAACCCAAAAATGGGATCATGATGAGTCAGACATGACTGAAATGTCTGTACAACAACAAATATTTTGTAAATTCACTTGAAGCATCCATTTGGTCCCAGGAATATTTTTTTTAGGGAGCCCATTTATGTTTAATTTCTTTTTCTAAGATTAATTTTTCAATTTCTTCTTCTCCTACTCTAGACAATTTATATTTTTGTAAATATTCATTCATTTCATTTACATTATGAGTTTCACTGGCACACAATTCGGCAAAATAACTCCTAATTACTTTTATTTCATCTTCATTTATGGTATTTTGCATAACTGAACATCAAACATTCAAACAAACAAACAAACATTCACTCTTAGTTTTGATTGTGGTGATTAATTTTTTAAATTAAATTAACCAATGGTAAATACAGCTTTCTGATTTTTTTCATTATACAAAATATAGTTTTATTTATTAGGTCAATGGTTTTCTTACTTTCAATTTATTAATTTTTTTTTTAATTTTCAGAATTTCCATTCTGGCATTTAATTGGGGATTCTTAATTTGTTCTTTTTATAGCTTTTTAAGTCACATGTCCAATTAAATGATCTGATCTTTCTCTTTTTTATTGAATCACATATTTAGAGATATACATTTTCACTTCAGTACTGTATTGACTGCTTTACACACATTTTTGGTATTTTGTCTCATTATTATCATTCTTTTTAATTAAATTATTTACTGTTTCGATGATTTCGTCATTAATCCACTCATTCTTTAGGATTAGATTATTTAGTTTTCAAATAATTTTTGACCTGTGCTTCCAAGGCTCTCTTACATAGATACATTAGATGGATAGATAGAAAGATAGATAGATAGATAGATAGATAGATAGATAGATAGATAGATAGATAGATAGATAGATAGATAGGTAG
>NW_027185797.1:35132616-35134308 GCF_028583685.1 Petaurus breviceps papuanus
ATTTAATATTTCAGTTTTTCTGCATTTGGTTGTGAGGTGTTTTTTTTTTTTTTAAGCAATTGGGGTTAAGTAACTTGCTCAAGGTTACATGGCCAGTTATTTCTGGGTGTGGTGCTGAGTATCTGAGCCCAGATTTGATCCCCAGGTCATCCCAACACTGGACGGTGCTCTTACTTGATGAGCCACCTGGCCGCCCCTAAGCAATTGAGGTTAAGTAACTTGCTCAAGGTTACACAGCCAGGTGTTTCTGGGTGGGTACTAAGTGTCTGAGCCTGGGATTCGATCTCCAGGTCATCCTGACACTGGAGCCAGTGCTCTTACTCACTGCGCTACTTGGCCGCCCCCTTGTTTTGTTTTTTTTTGTTTTTTTTATATATCCCACTGCATGGTCATTTTTTGTAAAGATGTTATGTACTTCTTAGAAAAGGGTATATTCTTTTCTATTCCCATTCAATTTTCTCCAGGGGTCTATCTTATCTAATTTTTCTAAAATTCAATTCATTGGTTTAATCCTTTTTATTCATTTTATGGTTATATTTTTCTAACTCTGAGAGGGAAAAAAAGGGAATTCTTAACTAATATAGTTTTTCTATTTCCTCCTGTAATTCATAGAATTTTTCCATTAAGAATTTCAGAATTTAGGGGCGGCCAGGTAGCACAGCAAGTACGACACCGACTCCAGTGTCAGGATGACCTGGGGATCAAATCTGGGCTCTGATACTCAGCACCACACCCAGAAATAACCTTGAGCAAGTTGCTTAACCCCAATTGCTTAAAAAAAAAGAATTTCAGAATGCAGTACCATTTTTTGGGGGGCAGCTAGGTGGCACACTGGATAGAGCAGTGGGCTTTTAATCAGGAAGACTTATCTTCATGAGTTGAAATCTAGCCTCAGACACTAATTGTGTGATCCTGGGTAAGTCATTTAACACTCTTTACCTCAGTTACCTTAACTATAAAATGAGCTAACAAAGGAAATGGCAAATCACTCTAGTATCTCTGCCAAGAAAACCCCCAAATGGGGTCACAAATAGTCAGACACAATTGAAACAACTCAACAACAACATGCTGTTTGGTGAGTACATGTTTAGGGCTGATGTCACTTCATTGTCTATTGTGCCTTTTATAAAGATGCCTTTTCTCTGCTTATCTCTTTTAATTAGGTCTATTTTTGGTTTGGTTTTGTCTGAACTCATAATTGCTGCTCCTGCCTTTTTTATTTTTACTTCACCTGAAGGATAACAGATCATGTTTTGTTTGTTTTGTTTAATTTTTGGTTGTTGTTTTGACTCTGTGTGTCTCTCTGTTTCAAATATGTTTCTTTTAAACAATATATTGTTGAATTCTGGTTTTTAATTCATTTAGCTTTCAGCTTCCATTTTATGCATGAATCCATCTAATTCATATTTATGATTACTAACTGTACACTTTCCTCCACCCAATTTTCTTCTGTTTTTCCTTCATTCTGTGTCTGTCTCTTCTCTCTCTGTGTCTCTGTCTCTGTCTGTCTCTCTTTCTCTCTCTCCTCTCCCTCCCCCTCCCACTGTCTCTCTCTCCTCTCCCTCCCCCTCCCACTCTCTCTCTTTCTCTCTCTCCTCTTCCCTCCCCCTCCCACTGTCTCTCTCTCCTCTCCCTCCCCCTCCCACTGTCTCTCTCTTTCTCTCTCTCCTCTTCCCTCCCCCTCCCACTGTC
>NW_027185797.1:35134708-35142811 GCF_028583685.1 Petaurus breviceps papuanus
CCAGATGTGGAAACCCAGATGTTGACTGGGTATGGATGTAATGGTTGGACAGTTTGGAAAGCTGTCTTCTTGATCTGTTAATGTCTTGATAATTCTGTCTGTATATTTTAAAGTTTGGGGTGCTGACCTTTTTCTCCTGAACAAGGTAAACGATATATGTCTGACTGATTAAAGTAAGCTTGTTAACCCATTTTGAGTTGCTTTCCTTTAACAAAGCAGATCCAAGAACCTGTGGTGGCGGCAAACCCTGAGGACGCTTGAGGTGCTTGCTGCTACAGTATCCCAAAGTTTTTTACATTAGTTCAACAAGATTGCCTCATTCCTGCACCCTCTTTCTATGTAAAATCCTTCTACTGCGCTAATAATTATAAATTTATTAGGAGTTTCATACATTAACTTCCCTAATGAGGATGTAAATAGTTTAACTTTTCCCTTATGATTTCTCTTTCTTGTTTGCTTTTTTATGCTTCTCTTGTGTCTTGTTTTTGAGAGTCAAATTTTCTTTTCAACTCTTGTCATTTCAACAGGAATGCTTGAAAGTCCTCTATTTCATTAAACATCTTTTTTTCCCTTGAAGGATTATACTCATTTTTTTCTGGGCAAATTATTCTTGGTTGTTATCCTAGCTCTTTTGACTTCTGGAATATCATATTCCAAGTTCTCCATGTCTTTAATGTGGTAACTACTAAATCTTGTGTGATCCTGGCTGTGACTCCAGGGTTTCTTTCCTTTACTTGAAGTACTTTCTCTTTTACCTGGGAGCTCTGGAATTTGGCTATTATATTGTTGGGAGGTTTTATTTTGGGATTTCTTTCAAGTTGTGATTGTGGGTTCTTTCAATTTCTATATTGCACTTTGATTCTAGGATAACACAATGGTTTTCCTTGATAATTTTTTTGAAATATGATATCTAGGCTCTTTGATTTTGATTCTCCGGTAGTCTGATAATTCTGAAATTATCTCTCCTTGATCTATTTTTCAGGTCAGTTGTTTTTTCCAAGAAGATATCTCACATTTTATTCTATTTTTTATCCTTTTAACTTTGCTTTACTGTTTCTTGTTGTCGCATGGAATAATTAGCTTCTACTTGACCAATTCTAATTTTTAAAGAATTATTTTCTTCAGGGTAGTTTTATACCTCTTTTTCTCTTTGGTCAATTTGAATTTTTAAGGATTCATTTTCATCAGTAAAGTTTTGTAACCACTTTTACCATTTGGTCAATTTTGTTTTTAAAGCCCCTTTTATCTTCAGGATTTTCGTGCTTTTTTTTTTTTTTTTTTGATAAACCAAGCTGTTCATTGTCCTTTCTGAACCTTAGAGTTTCAAAAGACATCAGAGATACAAATATCTACCACTGAATTCTAAGTGATTGCCAATCATCCTGAATAGTCTTGCCACTAGACTTGGATGACTCTGGAAGAAAGAGTGAAACTCATGAATTTTCACAATTTTGCCTCACAAACTCTACTCATGACTACGTCAAGATATCACTATATGTTCTTATTGTTCTTCAAAGACGAAGACAATAATAGCAATTGTCTTTTCAAAATTTTCTTTTACTGCTCTCATTTATTTTCCCAATTTTTCCTCTACTACCCTTGATTGTTTAAATCACTTTTGATTCTTCCAGAAATTCTTGTTATGCTTATATCCAATTCAGATTTCTTTTTCTTTGAGAATTTCCTTGTAGCTCTTTTGATATTGTCATCTAAGCTTGTGTTTTGATCTTCCCTGTTACCATAGTAGCCTTTTATGTTCAGTTCATTTTTGTGTGGTTGCTCATTTTTCCTACCTGTTTCTTGACTTGACTTTGAACTTTATGTTAAAGCTGGGCTCTTTGTACCTGGGGTGAGTCATTGTCCCAAACTTCAGGCTTTTTCACATTGCTGTTTCCTAAACTAGTTTTCAGTGCCTCCAAGGTAGTGTGATCTGGAAAGAGATATGGTCTGTACTCTGGGCCTGTCCCAGGAAGGGCCCCTGATCTTTTTCAATAGCAAGGGATATTGCTCAGGACCTTTGCTCTCTTGTGACAAAAATGATACTGAAGTGCAGGCCTCCTTCTTCCTTGTGATGAATGCATGCCTGCTTCCCATAGTCCCTGTTCCCTTGTGAGGAAAGCATTACTGATTCTCAGTGTCCCTGATCCCTTGCAATCACAAGAATTCCTCTCTGCTCTAGAGCTGTGACTCAGAAATGGGTATAGGCAATGGAATTGTGCCTGGTCCCATAGCTAATCTAAGGGCCCCTTAAATCTTTTTCTGAACAGTTGCCTGGTCCTCTTAGAACGTCTTGCTTGAGAGCCCCCAAAACTGCTGCTATTGCCATTATGACCTCCAAAGTCCACAGCTGGTGTTGCTGCCATGTGGTCTCTAGGCCAGCCCCAACCCCAATATCACAGACCTCTCTTTTTATATCCTAAATTTTCTTGTACTGGAAAAACTTCTCACCTTTTTTGTTGCCTTTGCTGCTCCAGAATTCAATTTGAGGCATTGTTTTAAAGTTGCTTGGAGGATGATGTTGAGAGAGTTTGGCTATAGTGTTTCCTCATCTTGGCTCCACCCACCAGAAGTCCTTGAAGGAAGTCTTAAATAAAATTGGGGAATTTTAAGATATAGAACTGATAAGGGAGAGTGTCCTAGGTGCTGGGGTCAGTCTCTGAAAAGACCCAGAGGGAGAAGATAAAATGTTTTGTATGAGGAATATTAAGTTAGGCAGTCAGACTAGAAAATAGAAGATGGAGAGAGGAAGTAATGCCTACTCCAACTGAAATGATTAGTTGGAAGCAGATTGGAAAGGGATTTAAATGATTTCAAATGTCAAATACATGAGGTGTTTGTCCAGAAAGTGAAAAGTTATTGCTGAAGACCCTTGAGCAGAGTGTGCCATGGCCAGTCCTGTTGTCTACTAACTGCATAAGTCTAAAGGAAAGACAACAAAATGTCCAAGATACAGCTTACTTCAATCCTAGTTAAGTATCTCTTGAACATCTTGCGCAAATGTCAAAGAGATATGGGTTAAAGATAATCATACAATTGGGTGAATTTGGAAGTAGTTGAATGGACAGACCCAGTGCCTGGTACCTAATAGTTTAATGCCAAAGAGTTCAAAGGATGTCTCTGGCTCCTTGACATTTTAATAAATGTCTCAGTTAAAGGCATAAGTAACATACTTTTTGAATTTGTAGATGGCATAGCATTTGGAGGGTTAGTTAACATATTGATCACCAGGATCAGGATCACAGAAGATCTTGTCAGGTCAGCACATGAGCTGAGTGTAATAAGATGAAATATAATGCAAATAAATGCAAACTCTTACACTTCGAATAAAAAAAAAAAAACTTCACAAGTTTGGGATGGAGGTGTGGGTAAGTAGTAGTTTCTATTTAAAAAAAATAATCCAAGGGTAGTGGGTGGTGGGGTCAGTTGACTTGCAACTCAATAAGAGTCACCTGTATGGTATAGCAGTAAATAGTCAATAGTTTTTATTGGCACTTCCTCTATGCCTGGTACTGAGGTGTACTCAGTTAATGTAATCTTGGACTGCATAAGGGAAGTACAAGAGAGGCAGGACAAAAGCGGTGATAATTCCTCCATATAATGCTCTAGGTATATTATTTCTTTAATCTTGTATTCAGTTCTAGGCACTCTATTTGAGAAAGAACATTGTTAATCTGGAAAATGTCCATGGAAGAATGAGGAAGATCAAAGAACTTGAGTTGATTTCATATGATGATTTCTTGAAGGAATTGGGTGTGATGGGTATACTTACTTCAAAGAGCTGAAGGACTGTTAAGTAAGAAAAGGAAATATCCTCATCCTTCTTGGTTTCCAAAAGCAGAACCAAGAGCAATGAGTTGAAGTTACAAAGGGAAAACATAACTTTGAGGTAAAGCAATATTACCAAACACTTAGAGCTGCTAAAACATGGAATGGGCTGCCTTGGAAAGCTATGGATCCCTCTCTACCAACAAAAGATTTTCAACAATATTTGAATTTCCAATTACAGAATATTTTGCAGAGGGGTTTCTTTCTTTTTTTTTTTTTTTGAAAGAGGTTTTCAATGTATTCAGCAGGCAGAGTAGCTACAAGCTTTTTTATTGCCACTTCAAAAATGGGAAAAAGTCTCATAAAAGAGTAGAAAAGTGTCTCATCTCTTTTCCAAGTTACTCTCAAATCAAAACAACCAATGTGTAGAACTGGGTCTTTGGTTCTGTTTTGACTGTTCAATGTAGTAACTTTTGTCATTTTCTTGGTATATTGTAGAATTTTTAATAATTACCAAAGATGTAGAACTTCAGTCAATCAAACAAGTAAGACAGCATTTATGCATCCATCATTTTCTGGATTGTTGGTAACTTCTGTATATTTTCCCCAGATAACTCTGCCTCCTTGTGTCCCAAGGCCCAACTCACTCACATTCACTTCAATGACAGTCCCTTTGGTAATAACACCCAAAATTGTATATAGTGGGGAGGAGGGATTTTTCTTCACACCAAGTATGGGTAGGCAAAAAGTGGCTTTAAGTTCAGGATGAGTTACATGGGCCTTCTTAAAACATAAACCCATTGGCCTAATAAATCTTTCATATTTTGGTGGTTTTTGAGTAAAGCCATCCCCAACAAAACAGACTTTAGTAACCATTCTTTTCCAAGCCTTCTTCTTTCTCTTTCCTTTATGAATAACGTTTAACACTTCTATTTTTCCTGGGCACTAACTTTAGGTAAGGGCACTTCCTATTTACCACCTTTCTCTTTTTGTTTCTGTTTAATCATAATGGAAAGGACTTTGGCTCGGGACTGTCCCTCTCTGTCCAGAAGATATGCCGGCGCTGCTCCTTGGGGAGGTTTTTCATCATTTTCTGCTTGGTATTTCTCTTTTCATGCATCTTGATAGTCTTTTTAATCTGAATCTTCTCAGCATGATGCTGTTTATGTTACAGTTTAGCCTTTAGACCAATCATTTTCTTTGCTTTCTTTGAACGTTCATGAGCCTCTTGGCTTTCCTTCTTTCTCTTTTTCTCATGGTAATCCAAGTGGTAGCCATACCGTTTTGGCCGTAACTCTATGTATTTGTTGTGTGGCATTTTGACGGCTGGGGGCCTGTCGAAGAGCCGCTGAGAATGCTTCCGAACCTCAGACCCTCTGCCGTGAGCCACCGACTCCCCACAAGCCGGAAAGAAATGGGTCTCCCTTTTGCAGAGGGCTTTCTTGCTAAAGTGTAAATCAGACTAGATAGACTCAATACTTCATGGGGGAGCTGATGGACTCACTCAACCCAGGCATAGATTTGTGAATCTATGTGGTTATCAGGGGAACATTTACATTTTCCAGTGGTTATCCCTTGCCTTCTCCCATTGACTGGTTCCCCAGATTTGCCTTCCTATATTATCCTCAATCTTCTTCATTTGCCTACAATTTATTCCACAGAACTAAGATAAATTTTGAATAGACACCAAGACTCACACATTATATTCCATGAAGTTTACATCTCTTCTTATGCTACAGTGTTCCGCCATTGAAAAGTATGATTTCCAGTGGACAATTATTTGGATTAGTCGTAGAAGAAGATAGAAATACTGTCTAAATCAAAATAAACTGGAAATATGATAGAGACTCAAAAGTTATCATTAGTTCTAAGTCATTTTAACTTAGTCGGACTTGTCAAGTGTTGGAAGTAGGTTTTTATTTTTCTTTCTTTGTATTCCCAACCCCTTAAATAGTGCCTGACACATAGTGGGCATTAATAAATGTTTGTTGACTTGACTTGAATTGTTTAACACATACTCTGAATTTCCAAGGTGAAAACTAATAAGACCACTGAGAATGTGGGATATGACTTGAAAACTGGGCATGATCTTCTACAGACCCATGCAACAAGAAAATGCATCCATCTGGATGACAACCGAAAATTCATATACTTAAAAGCAGCACTCCTACCCATGTATATCTGTGCTTCTAGGAACAGATTGACTGCTACCTACACAGCTAGACTAAAGAATTGCATCCTAGAATGTCAGAGTTGCCCGAGTGACACAACTGGTAAGTATCAGAGTGAATCGTGGGTACCCTGGACAAGACCCAACTTCTCTGTGCTTCAGGTCATTGCCTAGGATTTATTGAACATGTTATAACTGAATCGGCAGCTATGTTGATGGGGGTTTCTCCCACACTGGAAAATCACAGATCCTTTATAGATTCATGTATTAATGAACAGAATAGGATTTTAAAATGAAGGGAATATGTAGCATTTATAAAATGCCTCCTATGTACAAGGCACTTCGTTAAGCACTTTACAAATGGTGTTTGATCCTCACATAACAGCCCTTGGAGGCAAGTGCTATTATTATGCCCATTTTACCACTGAGGAAACTGAGGCAAATTGATGTTAAGTGGCTCAGGGTCACACAGCTAGTAAGTTTCTGAAGCCAAATTTGAACTCTGGTCTTCCTGACTCCAGGACCAGTACTCTATGCACTATCTATCCAGGTGCGCTAAGATGCGCTCTTGTTTCTGCTGATGACAAAAAACATGCTATAGTCATAAGCAATTTTTCCATTCATTTAATGAGAATATATTAAGTAGTTGCAGTGCTTAGCATTGTGGGGGAGATACAGATAGAGTAGAACTTGTTCATCCATTCGGCGATTGGGGAATGGCTAACCAAGTTGTGGTAGATGATGGTATTGGAATACTACTGTGCTATAAGAAATGATGAACCCAATGATCTTAGAAAAACATGGAAAGAATTACACAAGATAACGAAGAGCAAAATCAGCAGAACCAAGAGAATGTTGTATACAGTAACAATAGTATTGTTTTAAGAACAACTTTGAGTGACTATGTCATTTTGATTATTATAAATACCCAAATTAACTACAAAAGAAAATGAAGATTCTATCTGCATCCAGAAAAAGAACTGATAAATAAATGTGTAGAATTTGTGCGTGTATGTGTGTGTGTATACACACACACATTTACACACAGAGATCGAGATATATGTCTAATCGTAGTCATCTCTAAGGCAGGAAGAAAAAAGGGAAAAAAGAAATTTACATGATAACTTTATTATATATTTAAAAGTAATAGCAAATTGTAAATAATAGATTGCAATTTCCTGTGAAATCATCTTTTTTCTATTCTACTATATAATGGACATGCTTGTTTTAGTTCTTAAGTTCAGAAAAAAATAAAATAAATGAAAAGAGTAGAATAGCTTCATTTCAAATTGCTTTATTCACACTAGGACAACAGTGGAGCCAAATGATGCTACAAAATACAGGACAAAAAGAATTTTTAAAAATACCCCTAGGCAGAGGATATACTTGGCAGGTCTCTACAGACTAGATACCAATCCTCAGTAGTGACTGGGAGTGCACCAGTGGGTTTTCCAGGGGATGCCTACAGATACCAAAATGTATCACAAACAAGAATAAGCCAGAAGTATATTCACTAGTATTCATTTGATTTGATACATATACATCGATTCTTAATTCCAGACTAATTCTGCACATCTGGGCCAAGCTCATGACTGCAGAGTCTTCAGAAAAGGCTTAAGTAATGCATTTTTTTCTGAGCAGCTGTCAAGGACAGATCCTTACCAAGTCAACTAAGGTCCAGTTCAATGGTGTGCCAAGCACAGCAAAACGGTTTCATTACAGAAACAGAGAGTTAACAGCGAGAAAGAGAAGACGCTTTAATTGGTCCACTGAGCTAGAACCCCCGTTGGCATACAGGCTGCCTGTATCTAGAGCTTTAAATCATGACAGTTTGTCAATAAACATTTCACATTCCTATTATGTGTCAGGCATTAAGCTATTATGACAGTAATAAGAATTGTCTTGCCCTTTGATGAAGATAGGGTCTGTGATTTACCTTATACAAGGTAAATATCCATACTCAGATGAGTAAAATACTTCCACTAATACAAGATGTCACTTTCTCTAGAACTAATAGTCTTAGAGAATTGCCCAGAGCACTAAAAATTAAGTGATGCTTAGGGATACACAATCATTGATGTCAAAGAAAGAAATGGAACCTCCTGGTTTTGAGACTGCTTCATAAAAACTATGCCATCCTCTCTCTCTCTCTCTCTCTCTCTCTCTCT